>NC_072734.1:21652476-21851035 GCF_026930045.1 Uloborus diversus | reverse complement strand
CCTCACTGCCTCGGACGCAAATGTGATAAAAACTTTTCAATGAATTGTAGTTTCATGAAGATTTATTATTTTTTAATTGTCTTCATGCGACAAATAAAAAAAGCTATTTCTTATTTTTGGGCATAGCCGCCATATTTGGTCATTCCCAAGATGGAAGTACACAAGACTTTTTAAGTGCCTAAGTTCCCGAAAACGGCATTGGATGTTAATTGCAATGCAAACGAAAACAACACAAATTGTGCCTTTTTTTTTCCGGATAATTTGTAATCATTTTCTGGAAAAATGCAAAATTTAATCTTCATAACATTTTTTGTTTTAATTGATTTAGACTCTTATGTGCTAAATACTGACTATTTTGCTTTTATTGTAGCTTTTTAAGGATTATTAATTATTTATTACTACTTTTATACTTCAAATCCAAAAATCTACTTATTATTTTAAATTTTTCACTTTGTCGCCATATTTGATCGTTTGCACAATGGAAGTAGACTTAAACTTCCAGAAACAGAATTGGATGTTTATATCAATGAGTAACATTGAAAATAACATTAAATGTGCAAAAAGTTATGAATTTTTGAAAATTAACTATTACTTTCTGGAAAAGAAAATTTGAAATTTTAATGTAAGCGTCCTTTAATATGTGAAAAAAAAAAAAAAAAGATTATTGGCATTGGCCTATGATCGACGGATGTTGATTTTTGTTACTATGCATTACATGGTATGCCGATTGATGCAACAAGTTAACCATATTTATACTGAAATTTAGCTTTGCATTTTGCTCAATATGTTTTGTGTAACCTACTTATAAGAAAATAAAAAGTATTGTAAACCAAAAGCGGATGCTAAAAGGTTGCTGCAGGACTACAGCAAAACGCTATAATATTACGCGTGACATCAAAGAAACGCTAAAATAAGTTGAAAGTACTCTGTTTTCAACAAATAGTAAACAAATTAAAACAATTTTGAACAAAATGTTTAAAGAAAACTTAAAATTTTGACAGAGAAAACAAAGGAAAAAAAATCCTTTTTTTTTTTTTAATCTAAGGGGAGAAGTTTCAGTTCTTCTGCATTGCTACTTTAAACAATTTTAATTATTTTGAAAATATTACTATTTAAACTTAAATTTTGAATGAAGCGAGTAACCTGGAATTTTCTAAAAAACAACCTGGAAAACCTGGAAAAGTCAGGGAACTTTTTTTAACCAAAAGTGTATGAACCCTGTGAATTGGTATCTTGAATCAAATGGTCTTCTGTCTCACTACATTTTTCTATTAAAATATTTGGTTAGAATTAATTGGTAAATCTGAAATTCAATAATGTAGATTCCTTTATTGAAATAGTAAACATAATTGTGCTCTTTATTACCAACGGTTTAATGTCAAATAGATTTCTCCTTAATTCATTTTTAAATTCTTATCTTCAATTGATGTTGTCTTTTATTTTTTTTCAAAATGAATGATTAGTAGTCATTATTCACAATGTTTTAATTTTTCTTCTTTTGAAATGAACTATTCTGGTCAATGGCAATATCTACAAATTTTTCCTTGTTCATTTTTTTTTTTTTTTTTTTTGAATTTTTGTCCATTCTCATTTCAGTTTTACTGTACAAATTTGCTTATTTGAGAGGTTGAGGGTGTCTTAGCTGAAAAAGCTTGTTGCATTCCATTTAATTTTGGATTCCAAAAGGAAAAAAAACTTCCTCAAAAGATATGCCATAAGCAGTGTGTATTTTACTGTTGGTTGTCTGTTTGTCAAAAGTAACTGTATTTCTCTAAGGGCATTTTTTGACTATGAGGGTTAGATATATATTCTATTTTAATATTTAAAAAGAGAAACAAAATGGAAGAGTTTTTGTTGTTATGGAGAAAGAGCACAAGGCAGAGCTGAATTTTATGTCCATAGTATTTGTGAAGAATTTGCTAGTTTGACCTTTTTTTTTGGAGACAAATATATATGTGACATTCTCTGATACTTCAAGTAGGTTTGGTATAACTTTTTTGAATTGTTAATTTTTTCATTTTTTATTGTATTTCATGCTTTTCCCCCTTTGAAATGCAATTTGTTTCAGTTAGTTTTCTTTTCATTCTTCCAACTATTTATTGCAAGCCTTATGATACATCATTTGATGCTACAAGCATTTAAGTTTATTTAAAATTGTAATTTTTGAAATATTAAACATTGAAAAAATGTGATCATTTTATGCAAGAGTGTAGGTGATAAAGATAACATTCTAGTGTGCATTGTTTTCGGAAATGAAACTTTGCCAAATATTTTGAAATGATGTGCAAGATTAAAAATGAAAATTAAATTTCAGGTGCAGCTAAAATGAATTTCTGTACTAAAACTTTGAATTATATGATAAGTGAATTTTTTAATGACTCTAATCAATGTCATGAAAATGTTTTATAGATAATCAAAACATAATGAAACTTTTATGCATGCTGCATTGATGGTGTTGCTGCTTTTTTTTTTCGTTTACTAATTTAAAAGTGATAAAGAATATTTTTTAATTTTTTTATTGTACATATTGTAATAATATGTCTTGCAATCATAGTACTTTATTTTAATTAGGGGGAAAGTAATATAATGTAATGCAATTGTGTATCTATAGTTTGATTATTGAATGCATGTTTCAATCTTACAAAAAGGAAATGTTAAGAATCAATACTGAAAATAGTAAATTTAAATTATCCTCATTGTTATTGCTATTTTTCCCCTTAAAAAGTGAAAATAAAAAATCATTTGTTGAAGAGTGAAAAATTATAGTATTGAAATTTGCCAGAAACTGTTGCTGATTAGATATAAATTTTATGCACTTTTTCTAGCATTATTGCAAGAGCAAAATTAGATTTTTTAATCCCTGTATATAAATCTTAGCTTTATAAATGTTATTTCCTGACTAATCTCTGTGATTTGTGTCACATTTGCTGTCAATTAGGGCTTGAAAAATAATCAAATGTTTTATGCTTTACTTTTTTTTTGTGTGTTCCCCCCCTTGCTCAAATTGCTTTATTCATTCATTTTTTTCAGGCAGAAGTTCAAAGCCTGAAATTTTCTTTTGAATATAATTCCTGAAGAATCCAATATTTTTATCTTCCTGTGTAAAAAGAAAGAAAAAGAGAGTGAGAGTGAAAAAAACCCTTTGTATGTCTTCATGAGAATTGATATACTTAAAAGCAGGATTGCTATAATTTTAATCTGGAATCTCGGACATTATAAATGCATTCGGTAATGCTATGTTCTTTGATGCCTGCTTTATGCAAAGAGCTTTTAGAGGTGCCTTAAACTGAAGAACTGCATGTTTAATTAGTTAACTTTCTAGTTTAAGTTCTATCTCATCAATGTTTTATCCCTTGTAAAGGTGTGAATTGAAATTTTGAAGATGATTATTTAAAATGTTTAACAATGGTGCCAAGTCCTTTAAAAAAAGTAAAAGGTAATTGCAACACATTTCATTCATCTTTTTAGTTCCTCTATGTTAATGCATGTTCTTGAATTAAACTAACTTAAAATTGGTCGTATAGTATTATTGTAAATGATACTTATTGACAATGGTGCATTTTCATAAACACTTAATCACGTGTGCCAAATAAATATGTATCATTTTCATGCATCTACCTTATTTTCCAAGAATTGCCATATCAGCCTTTTTATGTACTTAACTGAAATGTAGTTACAGTGTGCCCGTCAGGAGGTGGCACTTGAAAAGTCCATTTTCACGAAAGGGTGTTAGGCAGAGAAAAAAATGTGGAATAAAATGAGCGATAAATGGAGTTACTGTGCAGAACCCAGTTTTCATTTTTATCAACAACTGGAAGCTGTTTTTGCTATATACTGAGCAATTCAATGATAAAGAATAAGTGAAAGCATATTAGAAGTAATCTTTCTTTTATGAATTCTCATTCTAAAAGTCTACTCTTGAACATTAATTCTCAAAATTATGTAAGCTATTCTCTACAGGACAAATGAACATCAGCTCACCTCATTCAGCTTACATTAAATTAATAATAGTGTTGCATTAAAAAAATTTACTTTAATCTCAATTGAGTTAAATTATAATGTAATAAAATAAGTATTGCAGGCAATAGTTAAATAGTTTGTTCCTAGAACATGTTTACTGCATTCATAGTGCCAATGTATCTCGTTCCTATGGTACCTGTTTTATGATAATGGACTCTTTTCAGCCTATATCACGCATGATTGACAGGTGCCATATCGTCACGGACACACTATATCTCTGAAGTATTATTTTTCAAGCCCTAGCCTTGCAGCTTATTGTTTCTTTTTGTAAAATAAATAAGTTTCATTACATATCAAGCTGTTTGGTTTTAATCAAGTTTTAGGTGACGGCTGTAAGATTTATTATTTATTAATTTGTACTAAAAAATCCATCAAAACTGTAATATTGTATTGGGATTGATTTCACAATTTCAAATGCCATTTCAGTCTGCTGTTGGAGATGCATTTAAGTGTGAATAAATGTTAAATGTCATTCTAACCTTGTCTGCCTTGATCTCTTTTTCACTCTTCTATGCAACACATTAGACCTGCGGTTCCCAACCTTTTTAGTGGTGCGACCCACCAGTTTTGTAGAAAACACCACTGAGGCCCAATAACTATTATATATTACTTGCACAGCCAAAATATTCTGTCTGGGGGGAGGAGGGGGGATACAGGGGTTGAAGTAGTCCTATATATCCTATATTCAAAAAAAGCATCAAAATCGTCCTATATTTCCTATATTTTTCAAAAATGTCTTATATTTCCTATATTCCCCCGCTTTTTACCCTATATATCTTTTAAAAAGAACAGTAAATAAATTTTTTGACATCGGATTTTTCGCTGAAAGTACGTGCCCAAACGAATTTCAAATTAAAAAACTCAACTGACTAAATTCTGTAACAGGCACCTTTCATTGGCTACAGCAGTGTGACTAGAATTTTGCGTTTGGCAACAGCCATTTGTTTTGTTTTCCATCATGGGTCGTTGATATATTTTTGCGTTCAGTGCATTTTCTAATCGGAATGTTCTGATTTTCTTTTCGCAATCTTTTCTTTTTGTGGAATTTTGGGATCGTAGAATGTTAGTTCCTTATGATGCTAAAACTTAGTTTGTTGTAATATGTGAAATTACAATGGCGAAATCGCATTGCTTAACAAAATTTCGTGTGGAGTTGTTGAACCAGGAGAACATTAATTCTACAAATTTTGGTGCATGGTGCACTAAAGGAAAAGATGATTTTACCTTTTTTTGCAACTGTTCAGTTCCCATAAGCAATAGTGGATTTTCGCAATTGAGGCGCATGCTAAAACATTCAAGCATAAAAAAAACTCTGAAAAACGTCTGAAGGATCCTTCTCAAGCTCTGTTCTTAATACAAGTGGTAAAGGCTTCAGTTTAGATATAAAATAAAAGAACAGTGGAATTAGTGCTTGGATCATGAGTGAGGAAGAAAAAATAAAAATTATCTTTGTTCAAATTTTGTTTAGTTATTTAGTCTAAAAAGTACATTGTTTTTTTCAAAAATTATTCTTTCAACTACAGGGAAGTCATTTCAGATGTAAGGTAAATTTCGTTTTTGAGGTTTTTTTTTAAGACAAAATCATTGATAAGAATAACTAAATAATATATGATATGTATTATTTCTTTTTTCATAGCAAAATTATTCATATAATGTGTCCTATATTTGTCCTATATTTTTGTGGAAAATGTCCTAAATGTTACTAGTCGGTCACTTCTACCCGTGGGGATATTTGCTCATAACTGTCCTTAAGTGTAAATAATATGGGGAAGAGAAGTGAAAGAAAAGCAAGAGTTCTGGAGATATTAATCCCCTTCTCCCCTCATCCTGCACCACTGATATAGATATGCGTTAAAGAAGAGAATTCAAAATAATTTTATTGCATTCACTTAGCTTGCATAGCTGTAAGAAAACTCAAAAGCAAATCATCAAAGGTAATTTTTGACGCTGTTTTTCCTCTACTAGGGAGTTGACATCTAGATTAAAATTAGGTAGTTTTAATCTCAAATAAATCAGTCTTAAATGTGGCCATTCAATGCATTTCTGTTATTTTTTTTTTTTTAAACTGCAATGAAAAGTCTTATTCAAACAGGTTGTCGAAACGACACTCAAGTGTCTCAATTTGCTGGTTAGCCATGCCAGTTCAAAAAGGATTAGCATTTTCAACTGGAAGCTTGAAGCTAATATTAGTTTCTTTGGCAATTATATTTATAGGGGTTTCTGATTCATTAGATTTCATCTTCAACTATAGGGAAAGTTCCTAAGAAATATGAAATATTTTAATCTTAACCCTAGCGTCAATGACCAAAATTTTCCCTTACTCTCAATAACTGGGTACCCATGTTGAATTTCGAAGATTTATAGCAGGAATTTTTTTTTTTCTGACACCTCTTCTATTTAATTGAAATGTTTTCTTCCAACCTCATCTTGGGAAATGCGTGTAGCTTGTTTTTACCAAAAAACAAAATTGCTTATTCTTTTTCCAAGATTTTATATTTACGTTACACGCTAAATGTCCGTTAGAAAAAATGTGTTTCTCCAGTTTTTTTTTTTTTGTAATACTTGATGTATTAGGTCTTACGCTTTGGTATTTCATAGTGATTTCATTTATTTATACCTGTGATGTTCAACCACATGGGGGCCGCGAAGCTCATGCATGTGGCCCGTTGCATCGAAAAATATTATCTGCAATTTTTATCCTCACTATCATTTGCTCAACCTTTGCTGTCATGCCGTCTGACATTTGTAGTTATACTCAAAAAAAAAAAAAAAAGGTAGATCATATATTCCAACTGAAATATTGTCTACATATCGAGAGATACAAAGCTCCTAATTCGGTGTCACTGACGATGTAACAATATGTTTGTACATCAACAAAAAGAAACAAAGAGCCGTAATATTGTTTTCCACTTCACATCATAACAAAAGCAACTCTGGAGTAACCAAAAGTCACCAACTATTTTGTTTTATAACAAAACGAAATCTGATGTTGACACGATTGATCAAATGTTTCGATCAATTTGATCGAATTATGATAAAAAATGGGTGCAATACCCTCTGAAATATAAAAATATATTAATTCATATTATGAGGTTACTTAATTTCTTTTAAAATCTTAATTATATCTGTAAATGTAATAGGAATAAACATCAATAATTCAAAAAGTTTCTTTGCGTCAATTATCTGCAGTGTGACTGGTATGTAATATGCAATGTTTTCAAGTGTTTAATAATTATTATTTTTTTTAGTGTGAATTGTTTTTTCGGCCAGGGAAGTGAGTTCAGTACTTTGATTTTACACCAAGAAAATAAGTGAAAAAATTGAAAAACGAACCTTCATATAAAAAAATCGTTTGTGAGGTTTTTTTAGATTTTTTTTTTGGGGGGGGGGGGGGGAGAATACTTGCTTGAGTGTCCCAACTTGCCACAAATGTTTATGCTTTTGAACTACACATTTCTCTAATCCTTCAGAAGAATAATTATGGTGAATACATTGCTGTTTTACCAATCAAATAAAAATAATTGCTATGTAACTGCCGAAAACAATAAAATAAGGGGGCGCCTACAAAAGTAATTTCTGAGTACGCCACCGATTTATGTTGTTTCTTTTGATAATATTTCCCATCAAAAATAAATAAAAAATTTGTTTGAATAATATTTCGGGCGCTACAGGGTCTCTATCTGGCAACAGATTACTTTCGGTTTCGATAGATCATCGAGCAATGACATTTTTGCGATCTGATGGTACCTTTTGATCGAAACAGAATTTAAACCGAAATATATGTACGTTCATGATCTCTCTCGAATTAATTTAGGACTGTTTCTTGTTTTGTAACTACATAGACTTTTGGAAAGTCTTTAAAGATTTTTCTTTGTTCGGGGCTTAACTTTTTATGAAGGAGTGAAAAATTATAAAAGAGAGAAATAAACGACGGAGTAAAACAAATGAATTAATTAATTTGTTTGTAAATGGGGATCCCCCCCCCTCCCCGGAGTTTTTTTTTTTTTTTGTAGGTAATTGCAATGAATAAAGAACACGATCACTTGGTCTTTTAGTTTAACTTTCACGTTATATTTTGCAAGTTTATTTTAATCAACCAGTTTCAAAGGACTTCGCTGGAAATTCTGTACATTGTGCCTTAAGAAGTCAGATATCTTAAAATAAGATAAGTTTCTGGAAAGTTGAAATCATTTGATTTGAACAATTTGCTTACCTTAGTAACCTTTTTTACTTTCTTCTATATCTAATATATAGAAAAAAGTATTGGATTCGTGCAAATTTTCGAATTTCGAATTTTGACGGATTCGAACGTTTTGAGGTGTGCTGAGTCCATTTCGACTATTTTTGGAAAATGTGTGTGTGTGTGTGTGTGTGTGTGTGTGTGTGTGTGTATGTGTGTATGTGTGTATGTGTGTATGTGTGTGTGTGTATGTGTGTCACGTCTGTGTGTGACCAGTTTTTTGTGGCCGCTCTACAGCAAAAACTACCGCATGAAATTGAACGAAATTTGGCTCACATATGTGCCCCTATGTGAACTTGTGCCCATTGGTTTTTGGCGCGAATTCCTCCAAGGGGGGTGGAGCAATGGGACGTTTTTTGAGTTACGCGTGCTTGCTATTCCTCAGCAAGTAACTGGCGGAATCAAACAAAATTTGGTCCATATGTTGCCCTTAACAGGAGCAGGTGCTGATTCAATTTTGGTGTCAATAGCTCAAACGGGGGTTGAGTTATAGAACGTTTTTTGTCGTCAATTGTGACTGCTGTATCTCAAGAAATAACGAACGGAATCAAACAAAAATTTTTTGACAAGTAGCCCTTAGTGGGTATAAGAGCTGATTTTATTTTGGTGTCAACAGCTAAAAATGGGGTAGCGCAATCACCCGTTCTTTTTTTCTATTGTGAGTGCCCTATCTCAAGAAGTAATGCCACGTTCTGGTGGAAATTTGGAATATATGTGAATCCATACGTAAACAGGCTTTGGTTCAATTTTGACTCCAATCGCTCCAAGAGGTGTTGATTTTTTTTTTTTTTTTTTGCGAATAAAAATAGCTTTATTAATGCAACAATAAGAAAGATAAATCGTAATAGGTTGTCGTCTGCGTATTTCTCGTGATTTTAATTGTATGGAAATGATCGGAAATATTATCTCAATGATTTAAAATTTTTAACTGTTGCCATCTTATGTTTGTTAATAAATAAAATATTTGTAATTAATTCAAGTAAGGCTTTTAAAGTAATTTTCAATTTTCGCTCTTTGTTTTGCTTTTGCAATAATGCAGACATTGGGATGGTCGTCAAGTTTTTTCATGTGTAATTTTGTTTTTGTTGGGAATATTGCTTCCTCGTCAAGCATGGGGAGGGATCAGAAAAAAAAAAGAAAAATATAGAAGAAAGTTTCGTGATAGCCACAACATACTAGTTTATAGTTATGTCTGTAGCACCTTCCATATTATTCATATTTAAATGTCAAACTGACTCACTATCTTTTTTGTGATAACGTGACAAAAAAACGGTATGCGAGGAAAATTAATAAAAATGTGAACTAAACTGCGATGCCGCTCCCGAAACACGAGCTCAAGGTGGGGAGCAAACCCCTATCGGTACTGGTACTGATTTTTGCAGGCCGCGGGGCAAAGCCCACTTTTCCGCTGCCGGTAGGATAGCTTGTCTAAAATTCTTTTATTTTTCTTCCGGGAATCAAGAGGTGTGTAAACAGTGAGAAAAAGGGTGAAGGTGGATTCAAGTGCCCTGACCACTCCCTCTGTCCCCTGCTTTTGTTGCTTATTAGGTGGAAATTCTTAGAAAAGGCAGATCACATTTTTGAAATCAGGTTGGGGTTGGAGGTAAACAATGTACTACAGAAAGCTCCTATGCGAGAATTTTTCCGGGGGAGCTGAGCCGGTCTGAAGGGGATATTCCAGGGGTAGCTCAAGCTCCCCTAGCTCCCCCGGCTCCGACGCCTATGTAATGAGAACAGAATCTCGCTCCCTCCCGAAGACAAAAAGAACTTGATAGAGATATTTAATAAAAACGAACTGATGTGTGCATCACATGACTTCCTTTTACTCCACTTTAATGTCATTTCCCCATTACTGGCAATTTTAATGTGATTCAATAGTCTACTCTCTAAATATCACCAACAGTGTCCAAATTGAAACAGATTTAAAAAAAAAAAATCGCCAACTTCGCGACAAAAAGACTGGCGATTTTTCGCCAAGTGTCAGACAAATTATAACAGCACTTGAGTTTACATCGGAATTAACAGTGATTTCCCCCCAAAAAGGGGCAAAAGAATCCTTTAGAAACTCCCGAATGCAACGGAGAGGTGCACAACTAGACCCCACTAGGAGTCTACGTACTAAATTTCAACTTTCTAGGACATTCCGTGCTTGAGTTATGCGACATACATACGCATATCCGCACATACATACATACAGACGTCACAAGAAAATTCGTTGTAATTAACTCGGGAATCGTCATTATGGATGTTTCGCATGTCTATACGTTCTTAGGTACTTATCCACGTGTGGTCGAATGGAAAAAAAAACTCAATATTCATTCGGGGGTGAGTAAAATGGAAATTAAGGTCGATTTTTGAGTGAAATTTTTTTCGCGAAAACAATACTTCCTTTTTTTTGTAAAAGGAAGTAAAAAGCGCTTTGAGCAGCAACCCTTTCCTTGGTTCTAAACTAACTTGTACCAACTTGCACAGTTATAACTCCTAAGGGGCTCTTGCAACACCATGGTGCATGCTCTTGAGCATTGCAAAACTGCAGTATTGTTCGTTATGCAGTATTGTAAAAGTGACTTTCAAATTCGTGGTCTCGAGTAATGTATTTTGCTCTTTAGCTTTAGGTTTGAAATGAGTCGAGCTTAGGACTTTTGGCTGAAATAGAAACCTTTAATCTGCTGTTTTAATTAACTGAGAAAATTGGAACAAGCTTTATTTGATTCAGAAAAAAAAAAAAATCTATTTCGAACGACATTGAATGATATGTGATGTGGGAAATCTTTCATCCATTAAATGGGCAATTTACGCAAAATTTTAGCTTAAAAAAAATTACAAAAAAAATCAAATTTAAAATGAAAAATCCTAGGTGCAACCCCCCCCCCCTCTGGGGCTCAAAGTAATTTTATACAAAATTTCAAGGCTGTGGGTGCTATGCTGTCTCCTGGACGCAGGCCCGCCACACACAGAATTTCACGATTTCTTTGACGTAACTTTTTTCAATATTTAATTTAGAGATCCATGTACATCTGCATACAGTTGATTGTTCTGCGTATTTTTTAAACAAGAAACCGTTACTCATAGTGAACAATGTTTTATTTACAGAAGTGAGGTGTGTATAATATAACATATGTGTTATGAAAGTTGGCGATGCACTGTGGGATGAAGGGAGTGTGCAATACCACACCAGGTGGCGTTAGTGTTCTTACTTCTTCTCAGAAGATCGTCGGAAGAAAACGAATTCATTGCCAAGCGGTGGCGGAGCCTGGAATCTAAAAAAGAGAAAAAGGAAGTTCTTGTAGTATTTTTTTTTACAATATACATCCACCAGTTAAAAATAACCAGTCAGATAAATTTATAAAATATAATTACTATCCAGAGGTGTTTGTGATCCAAAATTTCCAAAAATTTAAAAGTTGACAAAACATTTTAAAACTTAAAAAATATTTAACCGAAAAAAAATAAATAAATGGTATTTTCTTAAATGATTTGGTTTTTGCATATTTAATGAGTTTTTACAGGGGAAGGGGGAGGGCTAGTTTCTTTATAGTTTTCTAAAATTTCATACGGTCTTCAGAAAATTTTACTTGAGTCCACTAACACCCCTGATACTTTCTTGAAACAAGGGTGAATTGCTACCGGAACGCACCAAAAAATAGTTCCGGTACTGCTTTTCGTGGGGAAAAAAAAAAAAAAACATATCCCTTTCCATAAAGTATTTTTTTCACTTATGAGATGCGTCCAAAAAATATTTTAAAAATATTGTTTCTTGAAATCTTCAACATTAAATTGTATTATGTTGAGGTAGAGCCCCCGTGTTTCATGCAATTAAATAACAGATCTAACATATTTAGAGTCTTTGTATTGGGTCTTTTATGCAACTATTGATATGCCTGGTAAATTTAATTGCCCACAAGCAAACAACCATTTCTCCAATATGCAACACAAATGAGCTTAAAGTAATAAGATTTTTCTGAAGTTTTTGCTACAATATTCTTTATACAATTAAATTTAAAATGTAGGAATTAGTTGCTTTCGATTCATTGCAACAAGTTTGGCTTAAATTATACGAGGGTTGATCCAAAAAAAAAAAAAAAGTTCTAACCAATTTTACAAATGGCCAACATAGTTTATTTTCATGGAAATTTACTTCGTTGGAATGAAGAACCTTTGCTCTTTTCTTCTACATCATCGTCATCTTTTTCTACGCTTTATTGTAGGTGGAGCTCCAATTTCTGTATCTCATTGTCATGTAACTGCCCCCCCAACCCGTTGGGAAAGTGTTTCATCTCTTCTTTGATTTCGTTGCCCTCCGAAAGCGTTGGACACCCAAGTGTTGCTTTAACTTGGGGAACGAGTGATAGCCACTTGGAACGAGGTCCGGACTGTAAGGTGGGTGGCATGACAGTCCAACTCCTCCCCCCCAAATCGAGAAATCAACCCAATTCAGAAACCAAGGGTCCCATCCCCTTTGGAGCCCCAGCGATGGGAGGGAGGGGGGACTGTGATGAGCACATCTCAAATGATACAGAGCGCCCCGAGAACGGGAGCCTCCAAATGAGATGAAAACCTTTAATCCCTCTCCTCCTTAAAAATTTCAATGACGCAGTTTACACCATGGATCCCCCTCGTGGACACCCCTAATACAAGAAATATAAAATGAAAAACAACTCTTTCTTGCAGTTAAGAAAATATTGATGTAACATTGATCTCAAAGGTTTAAAAAAGTGACTCTTTGACTTGTTGCAAAGAATCGTGGGAGATAGAAAGTAGTTATGTAATGGGGTCGTTTCCAAAATTTTAAAAGTATTTTTTTTTCTGAAGGAGCATGATTAAAAACATAGAATCTGACAATTTTTTAAATAATTTGTTTAAGTTTGATATTTTTAAATAAATTACTTAAATCGACGCGCTTTCAATGTTTATGCTTCTGTCCGATGATATCACAAATGGTGAAATGCCATTCTGTGTTGCCATTCACAGAGCAAAATATTTATTTCGCATCTTTACTCACGTGTATTGGCAACGATATGGTTGACAGCAAGCGTAGAGCGCAATTTTAATTCGCTTCTTGATTATAACGTGGAAACGCGATAGAAAGATGCGCCAAAGAGCATCATTTGTGGCGTCATCAAGATCATGCCTTGTTTGAAAAATCGGACATTTTAAAAAATTAATTAAAAAATAACTGTTGGGAAAATGAAAGTATTTTCTAGGTCCATGTTATTATTATTATTATTATTATTATTATTATTATTATTATTATTATTTTTTGCTTATTCTATCAATTTCAGTGACAAAAAGTACTACGTTTGCCTGAAGAAAACAACCCCCGTAGCCTTGTTTATCTGAAGACTAATTCTTGCTATCATAATTTAAAATTATGTATGTAAACATATCTTTTTTTTTAAAGTACACATTTTATCCGGTTAACGGTAACAATAAGGCTCTACTGTAGTTCCTTTTCGTTTAATCACTCAAATGGAATAAATTCTTTCTCAACGTAACTATTATTTTCTGTGAATCCAATTTTCTCGTTAAGAAAGATCTCCATATTTCAAGATACACTGTTTAGAATTAAGCAATAGTTCCTTTTTGGACAGGTTCCAATGATTTCGGATTGCGCCTAAAATTTGGCGTCCGTCGCTTCAAAAAGGGGAGGGCAAAATGAAACGTCTTTTGTTTTCAGTGCTTTTGTGTATAGTCTGAAAAAATGCAATTAAAAGTTTGCATTATGCATATAGATTAGGGTGGGCCGAAATAAGCCGAAAAAATTTTTTTTTCGAAATCAATTTTTGGATAGCGCGCAAAAGTTGCGTCATGAGCTAGTTAGCACTCACAAAAAATTTCTTGGATATTAAAAAATATCTAGCCGGCGCTATTTGACACTAAAAAACCGAAAAAAATGAGAAAAATGAATTTTTGTTGACATTTAAAAAAAAAAAACCTAAATTCCAAATATTTTGCTTGAATGCACCGAAAATGTTATATAATAAGCCAGTTCGAGCCCATAAAATGTTTCATTGACTTTAATGAGCATTTAACCGCTCCTTTCAAACATCAAAAAATTGGAGAAAAATGAAAAAATATTGAATTTTTTAAAAAACCATTCTGAAAATTATTTTTCAAAATTAAATCATAGACTAATTAATTAAATAGCACTATTAATCATAGTAATTATTATCACGCAATAATATCATACATTTTCTAGAATTACATATAAAGATAATAAAATTTTGAAAAAGAAATCTTCAAATTTGATTTATAATACCTCATGCATAATGAATATTATTTTTTGGAATAATATTGTCCCTTGTTACCAATTAATGGAAATGGAAGTTCTTTCCTAGCTTGAAGTTTGGCACGAATGTATCCATCTTGTGCAGTTTCACCACGAACTTATATTGCAGCTTCGGTTATTAGTTTCACACAACGTTTCACAGCTTCCGTGTGACAGGGAAATTTCTCGAAACAGCTGTAGGCTGTTCTTTGCACAATTCTTTCAATTGTTGGTCTTTTAGATGCATTGTAAGAGGTGGCTCTGTTGCAACACAGTTTGCCCAATGAACTAAATCAACATAATCAATGGCTTCAAAATTGAGTTTAGGACGCTTAAAAAATCGTAACCATTCGAGCTCTTCGTCTTCTTACTTCTGGAGCTCAGAATGCACCTAACAGCTAATTCCCGAATGTATTTTCTTGAGTCAAACAACATTGTCAGCAGAAGCTGTTCAGGATGAGTGAAATATGCATTGTTACATTATCCACTTTTCCAATAACCATTTTTCTTACTGTCCTTTGATCAATTACAATTTTTTTTTCTCTATCAGGGACTTTTGCTTTTTTTCTGCAATTACACGAATATAAATCTGCGCATTTGCAGGCACAAACGTCAAAGTCGTAGCCTCTGCTTTAAATTTGCCTAGCTTTGATTGTAAAAGTTGCGTCTTTATATTCTTAGCATTTTTTGTTGCGCTATTATATTTAGAATAATGAGATAAAATCATGCCAATCACTCTTCTTATCGAAACAAGGGGAAGGGAAGCGCGCCCCCAAATATCAATAACTTTTTTTTGCAACTACAGCGGCCACACTTGCTGAAGATGGTTGCTTACTTCCTTCTCCCTTTATTTGCATCTTAGTGATTTGATAACATCTGATAATGTCCTCATATGTTGGAAGAAATAAAGCATCGGGAGGAGACAAATCTCTTCCAGGTCCAAATAGAAGACTACTTGTGCTTGCTCGCGTTACTTTCTTTTTCGCACGTTTCTACATAACAGTCGTGTTGTATACCAAAACAAAGATAATAATGCAATGACATTCGAAATTCCGTCTCCCGTTTAAAAGACTTCAGAGGATTCACATTTTTTTAATACTCAAGCGCCGTCTATTATCCAGGAGAAACAATTGGAACCGAAGATTAAAAAATTAGCATCTTATGTAACTATTTTTTATTTGAGTGTGTGCATTTTTTAAAATTGGCGTACAAATGTCGCATAAAAGTGATTGAATTTTCACTGTTTTTTCTAAGTAACGTATTGCGTAACATTTCAGTATTTACTTATTTTGAAACTACTTTAAAATTTTTTTTTTTTTCATTTTTCCCATGTGTCAGTCTTAAAGGAGCTTAGCTAAATATTCTACGAAATGTATAAAAGTCTTTGAAGATTTCAACTAATTCACTGACAGATACTTCTAATGCTTGCTGAAACTAACTTCAAACTTTTATTTTTAACTCCCCCCCCCCCATTTTTTTTTGAAGAAAGTGCATTTTTGCCCTTTTTTTCAGTTTTTCAAGGTCAAATAGCGCCGGCTAAATATTAAACAAATTTAGCGAAATTTTTTATGGGTAATAACGGGCCCATATAGCAACTTTTCCGCACTATCCAAAAACAGATTTCCAAAAAAAGTTTTTTCGGCCCACCCTAATATAGATCCCAGATTAAACCAATGCTGATTAGCCTCTAGTGACAATCGCTCAAAGCGAGTTACATTTCTACTATTTTAAAAATACATATTTTTCATATCAAAGGAAACTTCGAGATGGATGCAACATATTGGTATCTATACTGCCGTGGGCATTTCAAGGACAGTAACTGCAAATTTTGATTTTTGATTTTTTTGCCTTTTTGTCATCTATTGTATTTTAGCTTTACTGTACAAAATCGCTTATATGATTCGTCCATCTGTCCACGGTAGTATAGGTTTGTTTGAAAATGGATTTGTAATATTTATCAACATGTGTCTTACTTAAATGTCTGAGATGCAGCCAGGTTCAAATCTTTGGCAAATCCTGCGTTGGAAAATCCAGGATAGTCATCAAGAAGATCCGCATGGTCAAAACCTCCAAGAGTGTCAAAGTTATTAGTTGTACCCAATTCCAACAGAGAAGAAGAGCCAAGACTTGAAGGTGATAGTGTAGAAGATCCAAACTTTGAACTTGGGGGCCCACCTATTGATGGGGAACTGAAGCTAGGCGAAGCATGCAGGAAACTGGGAGAAGAACCGTACAACGATGAGCTACCATAACTTGGTGATGCGAGTCCAAAGGATCCCAACGAACTTCCATAGCTTCCTGATGCAAGACTTAAGCCATTAGATGGAAGACTTAAGCTACCAAAGCTTCCAAAAGGGTTGCTGAGGCTGCTGAAGCTAGTTGGAGGACTGTTCAAGCTGCTGAAGCTTGTGATTGGACTGCCCAATCCTCCGAAGCTACTAGAAGAGGGTGATCCAAAACTCAATGTCCCGGAGGATCCGAATGGGAGGGAGCTGAATTGTCCACCAAAGATGGAACTGGGGGCTCCATAGCTTGAAGATGCTGAGGTGTAGGGACGAGAGAAGAATGAAGATGATGGTCCAAATGATGAAGAGTAAGGCGAAGATCCTGAAGCCAGCAGACTATGTTTTATTGGTCGAAAACGTTGGAGAAAGAATGGCAACTGACCCATGGATCCCTGAACAATTATCATTAATATCATTATGAACAAGGGTTGTTTTTCTGACTTCTTCATGCTAGATGCTAATCTGTGTAAAGGTTCTGTGGAAAGAAACAAAGAAATTTGATCATACTTATATTAATATATTGATTTATAATTGTATACATGAAAAGCTTGTTATGCAACGAGAGGCAAACGGGTGTATGTGACAATCGTAATATTTTGAGTAAAATGAGTAAAAAGTTCTATCCAGCTAGGAGATTTCAAAATTGCTGTATGCGCCATAGAGTAAAAATAGAACTACAGCGCACGATAGGGTTATTTTTCGGCAGTTGATATGTAAACGGTTTTGACCACCCATGTTCAGTGAGCGCAGCGGTCTATATCGTTTCAAAAGCATATTTGGTTCTGATTTTCTTAAGCGTTAGACTGAGGATTTTTCAAACGACCAAGCAATTAAAACAGTATATTTTTGTCTTGTACACTCCAAGCTGGAATATTAGGGCACTATTTGGGACCCCTACTATAATAATAAAGCCAAAATTCTCGAAAAATTCAATTTAACCATTATTACTCGTGTAACAGAGCAAATAATCACGATTTTTTGACTTATAAATCTAATCTGTGTAATATATATAATGTTACTGCAGTTGGAGCAAACCTAACCTGCCAGCATTGTGAAGGCTACGTAGGTACTAATCACGGCATTACGGCTCTACCTGGTTTAGTTTTCCCCAACTATAATCTTAAATCCAGCAGTGAGAGAACTTTTGTGTCTGCGTTTCTGCGTTTTTTCTTAAATGTACTTAACAACTTAATTAATTATCCGAACATTGTCTATTGCATCCAACTTGCTGTCCCAAGTAAGACTAAGTCAATGTCTATGTTTGAATTAGGGATGCACCGATTAACAAATTGGCCGATTACCGATTGCCGATTAAACAGCTGTTGATAATCGGTGATGATCATAATGATTATTTTTAATGCTACCAATTCCTCCGTTACTTTTTCTTTTCTTTTCTTTTTTTCTTTTTGACTTTCGAAATACATAGTTAACAGTTTATTTCTGAGAGGCGATTTTTCTCCTCTTTCCTAATTTTTCAAAAATAATTTCAAAATTTCATGCAATTTCTTTCAGACAATTTTCATTTTAATGTTAATAAAATCACTTAATGTTAACTGGGGAGCCTTGGTGGCTGATTTCATTCAGTTTCAAGCACTTTCTAAACCATTTGTTTCTATTCTGTACACTTTCATACTGCAGTTCTAAAATAATGTTTGCAGCAAATTACGTTTATTTATTGTTCAAAAAATGTATTCATCATAGTTTCTTGTTGAAGGCATGCTTAAAAAAATGATTTTGAAATTTTTTTTTTCTCCAACAATTAATCGGCAAAATTTGGCCGATTATAAATAATCGGTAAAGTGACCGCTTATGGCCGATTATTCGTTGCATCCCTAGTTTGAATGTCTGATGTAGACCAAGTCTATGTTTTAAAATCAATCCTACAAAGTTTAATTATGTTAAGAATTTTTTTCTTTTCAAATTTTACAATTTTTTTAACTTTCGCTGTCGCGATATAGATAATTTCAGTGTATCACTGCATGATTTTAAGTCTTAATGTTTTATTTTTTAAAGATTTATTTTGTTTTACTTGCTCGAGTCTCGTTTCTGCTTGCCACTGTAATTAGATTTTTTCTGTAGTGTGCAATATATTTAACTGAATAAATAAATTTAAATGAACAAATTAAAATGTGTCATTTACATACCTACTGAGCTCCCAATTACAAAATTACAATAGCATACAAATAATCAAGCTCTGCTGATGTCTTATTTTAAATACGTACCCTTTAAAGTATTTTCTTAATCTTTTTCAGATTTTTAAATAAAATTAATTTTTTGAAACAAATGCATTGCAAACTTTCCCCTTTCTATAGAATCACACATTGAGCATTTGAAACTGAATATAGTGCTCAATGAGCTTACATATTTCACATTTGTCTATTTGAGCTGTATTAAAAAAAATCTTCTTTTTAACATCTTGTATTACTTATTGTAGTATGTGCAGGAGTTTCCTAAATTAGATTTTTTGAAATCAGGTTTATCATTTGTGCTAAACCTCTTTTATGAATTTAAAAAAATAAAATAAAATAAAATAATTAATAAAAAAACGTACTGAATATTACATAATTGTTTCTGTGTTTTTGATCTAAGTCTTACAGAAACAGCTGTATTTCGCGTTTTTCATTTAACATGAAGATTGTTTTCTCTGCAACAAGACAAACAGGAAGGAAAAAGCAACATAACGATTTTTATTGAACGTGATTCTTCGTCTCGCTTTTCAATCGAAAATAAAAAGTAATTTTTTTTTTAAAATCTTTGTAGCTGAGAGTGAAAGGAAACCTAGTTATAAAATTTTATCAGTGGCCATCCGATAGGAGGTCATCGTGACCTCCCAAAACCCTTTTTGATTAGGTCAATTTTGTCTGACGATTCTACAAGTTTGGTGACCATTTTGCAAAATCCTTAATTTTTCAATATATATATATACATATAAATATATATATATATATATATATATATATATATATATATATATATATATATATATATATATATATATATATATATATATATATATAGATAGATAGATAGATAGATAGAGAGAGAGAGAGAGAGAGAAACACTATCATATACTGTATTTATAATCTGGACAAGTCAACCAAAATGAACTTCACTACTTAGTTCAATAGGCGCCATAGGCGGCTCTATGATACTGGTAGACAACAAATTTGATTAAGAAATTTTTTTTTAAATGAACGAAAAAATGAAAAAATCCCAAAATACTGGGGCCTCATCAGGGAGTAGGTATATATATATATATATATATATATATATATATATATATATATATATATATATATATATATATATATATATCATGTCTTTTCCCGTTAGTTGTATATATGAGTACGCACTCGTATTCATCATTCGTTAAAATTTGGAGCTTCATTTTGTAAATTGAAAAAGTGAAATACCAAAAAGTTCGGGCACTCCTGAACTCTAGTTGTTCGGTGCAAACTCATGAAAAATTGCGGATTCATGAATAATTGCGTTTATTACGTATAAAGGCAAAAAAAAAAAAAAGAGCACGAAAACTGTATACACGTGTTTCTGGGAAACAAAGAACCCCTTTTCCAATGCAAAAGAAGTGAGCTTGTGAACTAAAAGGTATCCCTTCCTTTTGTGTTGAGAAAGAATTTCTTGTGACAATGAAACACGTTTATGCAGTTTTCCTACTAATTTGCCTCTTTTCCAATTCAAAAGCTTGTGAAGGAAAAGACATCCCTTCCTTTGCGTTGAAAAGGGGGTTTCTTGTAACACTGAAACACGTGCATGCAGTTTTCCTACTGATTTATGCCTTTATACGTTATTTTATGTTCTTTTACTAGCTCCGTAGTGTCTTCATGTTACATTACATTCGCATTTTAACTAAAAATGTACCACCCTCCCCCCCAAAAAAAACAAAAAAAGTCTAGAATTTATTAAGTATAACTTCTAACATGAGTACATGAGTACACTCACTTATTTTGATTATCGAACGCAAGGTTTTATGATTTGGAAAACATGCATAAGGCAGAAAAATATTTTAAAAAACGCTTTTAAACTAATGACTTATTCGAGGAAGAACTCAAAAACCTGTATTGTCTGAAAATTTCCGAAATCCCAGAGTCCACAAATCTATGCTTGCTCAAGTTTAACCTTGAAATTAATTTGTTAATTTTATCAACGATTAGTGTCCCACGACGTTTGCCATATAATTCGGAACTCTAGCGCTCGAATACGCTACCTTGCGGTGATTTATAAAACTGCGAATGCAACTAAAACATTGCCACGTTGCGCTCCACGTGTATCTGTTTGAGGTAAACGCGGTCAGTTTGTTCTGAGTAACGCATTCAACATGTCTAAGAACGCCTTCAACAACAGAAATTAATTCGTCCCTTAGTAGTATTCTCGAGTTTCTCAAAATAATGTTAGTTTTCCTTATTTCTTTCAAAAAAGTATTAAATGGTGGAAGCGTAAACAAGAAAACTCTGGATTAACAAAATTGGATAACGTTATACCAGGTAAATTTTTTTATTGTTTTGTATGAATTTGTAAGAATATGAGTTTTTTTTAATCTTAAATTAATTTAACTAATCATATTTTACAGCAGCATTTAGTTGGAATGGACAGTATGCAAAATATTTTCTTGAATTTATTATCGTAGAACAAAATGAAAAATGTTTAACCGAGAAAGAATTTACTTTATTCCTTTTATTCTCAGCTGAAAGGTTTCGCCAAAGTTGTTTAGGGTTATAGTTTTGGAATTGTGCGAGCAAAGTAGCCTTGGCGAGATTTCGCGTTTTTAGTTAAACCATTTTAAATTTTTATCATGAGTGGAATAAAATGATAGTAAGATTACAGAATTCGATAAGCAAAAAGAAATAATGGTCAATCAACTGAAAAGAAAACTACCGCCATATATAAACTGTGAGTACACATTTTATTTATTTTGTTCTGAGTGAATTTGAATAAACATCAGTTTTTCAATTCGATGAAGAAAAAAAAAAACGAACTTAACAACATTGACTGGACACTTTTCCTTAACCTAATTCCACATAAATGATTTAAATAACCTTTGTTACTACAGTATCCTACTGAAATAGAAAGTATGTAAATAAATTTTCTTGAAAATATTTATCGCAGAACAGATTGAAAAATCCAGAAAGAACGTTAAGAATTTGAACAATAAAAAATAAAAGTTCGCCAAAAATCTGTTTATAAGGTTATGGTTTTAAAATTGTGTGAAAGAATAATGTATCTTGACAAGATTTCGCATATCAGGTAAATCATTTCCATGACGAATGAATTAAATGCATGATTTTCTTTAGACATCCAATCATATAGTCATAGAAATAAATTATCTAGTGTTAAACGTTACTCTTGACAGTCTGCCACGTATGTGCACTATGTGACAAAAATGTCAACAAATGCCGGAAAGGTCACGAAACTGAACTTAATATGTACTATTGTATAGAAAAAACGGTACAAAATGAAAATGCCGTTCGAAGCGAACCAAAAATTTATGAATTCCGAATTCAACATCGTGAAAATGGCTGCTTCAGAACAACTTACTGTGTGTTCTGCATTAATTGTTTACTTTCGTAATACTTTTTGGTTTCTAATATCTTTCTATATGGGTCAGAATAACCAAAAGGCTTTGAAAAATCTTTTCAAATGAATAAAGCGAAAATATCATACATAACAACAAAAATCACAACACTTTTAGCATTTTCTTCGTTACCACATGCGTTTGTTTTAGTTTTTAATTCCGCCATTAGACAGTGACTGCAGTGCCCCCTATAGTTCGTTGGAGTTGCGAATTGTTAAGTGGCCAGTTAAGGCCAGGAATGAGGGAGAAGAGGAAAAATTGTATATGCGCCTGTTTCGCTCATTTCCATGTCACTCTGCTTATTTTTTCAGGCAATACGCATTTGTAGTGCGGCATCCTAGAACAGTAATTTTTTAATTTTAGTTATTTTTTAACTTTATGAATAATTAAAAATTCTATTCATGTTTGGTTTGACAACGTTTAAAAAGTTTGTCTCAACTACCAGTAACAGAGAAAGTATAATAAAATAGAAAACATTTGATTTTTGATGTCTTGAATTCGAACTCGTTTCTACAAGCGGAATGGAATGGAAATATCTAAAAAATCTGCACCCGTCATGTTATAATTGGTGATTTTCTAAAATAGTTAATACGAGACGTATCCATCATGAAAAAAATGGGGATTAGGATGTGGTAATATAGACAAAGGTTTTATGGCCGATATCTACCTATGCATTTATTATAAAGATTATTTACAGCGTATACCGTTATGTATTTTCATTTCTTATCCGCCTTAAATGAATGGAATTAGTAAGCTAAAAATGTTTTTTTGGATGAAGTTTTTTTCTTTAAGTTCATCTTTGTGAGTGTTTTTTTCCGGGAAAAACGCAATTTTACACACACACACACACACACACACACACACACACACACAAAAGTTAAATCTGTTGCTTGAGTTAAACCCTGAAATAAATATGAATAAAATCAAACCACAGACGATTTGTAACTATAAAAACGAAAATTTGACTCTCTAAACAAGTATTAAAAGCAACCGTTGTTATGGTAATCTGAAATATCAGAACAACATCAATTTTGGTCAAGTGAGGATAATAAGCAATTCGTAATTGCTCAAAAAGCATTGAAAAAACATACATATTGGATTAAAACTTATTTAATGATACTGATAATAAGTTGGTAGAGGTAGAGTTTATATATCCGTTAAATACAATGCGTAAAGTCATAAAACCATCCTCATATAAATAATAGCCGATGATCGAATAACCGGCGTGATTCAACAATGAAACTCGCGCCACGGCATGATGATTTGAAAATATGTGTTGGTAATGTTTAACCAAGGCTTCACTCGATGCGTGTCTTATCAGGCTCAGTCATTTCTCAAAAGATCAAAGGCGCCGCTTTGCCCGTAATATGGCGCTGTAGTATAACCGGGGGAAATCATTTGTTTACATTAGTTAACGTATTATTTCTGCTGTAAAAAGTGATGTTTTTTCACTCTTTAACGTAAAATTTCATTGATATGGTTAACCGATGTGTAGTACAGGTGAACTGATGCCGGAACGGCGTACCTGGTCTGTTTTTCAAGGAAAACAAATTCCCTTTTCAGGTAAAGCTGGTCCCAACTCAGTATTCAACTATTTCTCATTGGTGTTCACTTCTGGTAAAATGCATCCCTGAAGCACAGGGAACTCCAAAGCATTTTGAGCCTTTGTCTCACTTTTAGTAAGTCGGCCCCAGAGATTACGTATACATTTTTTGAGACATTTAATGTGCGTTGATATCGAGAAGGGTTCGGACTCTCTTCCTCTAAATTAAAAAAAAAAAAAGTCTGAGAAGAAAACCTTGTTGTTTATAAATTATATAGTATTTTACTGCATATTTAAAGGAGGTATTTAATGGCGCAATCGTCAAGATTTCGACAATAATTGTTTTATTTTCACAATATCGGTAAGACTGTAATACATATTTGCTCTTTTGATATTATTTAGTTACAGGTACGTCGCTCAGCTTGGTGAATTTTCTCTTTACCTTTACTTGGCGAAAACTGAAAAATTGCATTTACATCATCGTCGGCCGAAAATTAAAAAATAAGGCTTACATTGTCGTATGTTTGCTTCTTTTTCCAATTTTACAAAATTTACACACTTTCAATTTTTACTTATGACAAGGTTAATTTTATTCTGCTGATTATGTCACATAATAATGGAGAATTGAAATTGATTTAGCGAAATATTTTAATGAGATTTCTCATATTATTTTAACACCTCGTTTTTATTTGGCGACTTATTTTACTTTGTTTTGATTAAAAATCCGCGAAAAAAAAAAAAAAAAAAAAAAAAAAAAAAAAAAAAAAAAAAAAAAAAAAAAAAAAAAAAAACGTACTACTTCGAAAAATAAATAAATTCGATGATCGAAAGCATTTAAAGTTTTATTACATACAGTGGCTCCCAAAAGTGTTCGTACACTTTGAAATTTTTTAGTAAAACCAAAATAACTCAAAACTGAATTCGAATATAAAGTCCAATATTTTTTCACATCATTCCTATGTCATTCTAAATATGACCCATTGGTCAAAATATTGACGGATCTTCTTTTTGAAATGGGTCAGAAAACGAAGAGACAGAGAAAAAACACGCCACAAAAGTCATCGTACACTCAAATATTTTCGAATAAATCCATAATTAAAATTATCATATGCCGTTTTATTAATATTTTTGCATTGTGTTGACCCTTATAAATCATTTGGCTTTAATTTTTTGTTTATTTATTCCTTAATATATTGCTTATTACTGTAAAATGGCTGGAATTCGTAAAAAACCGCAAAAGCCATTCAAAATTTGAATTTTTTTCCCACAGTAGTGGTAAATTGGTTTGAAATGTCTCTAAATTAGTTAAATTATTTGTTTGTATAGTAAAGTGCTTGATAATATGCTTTAAAGAAAGGAATCGTACCGAAAACAAGGTAAGAAAAGGTCAACCGGCAAAGTTCAAAAAACGTGATCGTACATTTAAAGTTAAAAAAATTTATGAAAAATACACATTTGAGTACTGTAAAAGTTTCTGCAGAGTTAAATGAAACATTTTACATTTAATTTTCACCTAAATTTGTTCGCCAAGTTCTTTGATTAGCTGCATTAAATGGGACCTCTTCCAGCAGAAATTTTCTTGGTCGTGCGAAAAACAGAAAGCTTACGCTTTCGGTCCCAAAATCAATGATAAATAAGTTAAAAACAGTTTAGAATCATGTCTTACTTACAGATAAAAATTAATTCAACATTTTTGGTTAAATTGTTGTATAACTGTAAGTAGAAGAAAAAATTAGGAACTTAATCTTAAGAACTTAGTTGGATCAGTTAATTAGGACGGTGAAGGTGTTTTAGTGTGAGGGTGCATATCAGCATTAGGACTTGGTAGTTTGTAATTTTTTGATGAAATAATGAATCATGCTGTTCCTTTAAATATTTTTAAAACCAATTTTGAACTCTTAGCCAAAAATTTGGTTATTGGAAACAACTTTGTTTTTTATCAAGATAACGATAAGATGCACACGGTTTTCAACGTTTGCCTTTAGTGCCTTAAAAACTGTACTAAAGTTTAGAAAATACTCCTTCAATCTCCAGATTTGAACTTAATGTTACGTATTTAGAGCTATCTGTAGGCTTGATTACGAAAATACGGCTTTGAAACGAAAATAGAGCTAGAAACAGTAAGATTCGAAGTGTCGTTGAACACTTACTCAGAAATTACACAAAAAAAAGAAAGAAAAAAGAATGATATCTATTCCCAGACGTTTAAAATGTGTTATGAATATTGTATGATATTCTACTAATTAATAACTTAGTCAAAAGTTAGATTATTCAATAATATATAGAAATTTTATATAGCGTACGAAGACTTTTGTGAGATAAAATTTCCGGCACTTTTCGGTTTTTGATTTTTAAAAAATTAAGTTTTAATATTTTTGAAAAACGTTTCATGCAGTTTTGTTAAAAATTGATCATAGATCTTATAATTAAATACCTATTCCGAAATATTAATTTTAGCCAATGATTTGGGGCCGATTTCGTTGAAAGTCATAGGTGTACGAAGACTTTTGGGAGCAACTGTATAATTTTATTACCATTTATTTATTAAAAGTTGCAATAATTCTCTCAGTAAATGAAACTACCCACGAAACGACACTAAAAGTTTCAGTAAAATATATATATATTTAAAAAAAAAAAAAATGCTGAACAAACTATATTTGACAACCATAAAAGCTTCATTTTATTGAAACCAAAAAACCGAATACGGGGACAACAAATAAAATGAAAAATTATCGCCAAGAGTTGAAATCATCGTGACGCACATATATGAAATTCTTTGGCGTCATAAAATTTGACAGCATTATATTTTTTGCCATTTAATATTCACATTAAAATCATGGGGGAATTATCGAGTTGCGGAACATGTGAAATTGGCGAAAACTTTTTCTATTGCTAAAATTGCTGTCGCCAATGTTTGTTCTTTTGATACTTTGATGGAACTTTTATTGTTTTTTAATTAATTAATACATTTATCTGGCGAATTATTTTACACTTTAATGGATCCTTGGATGAATACAGCAACATGGTTAGTTCCTAATACTGTTTAGTTTTGATTTGGCGGATTACGAAATAGTTTAATTTAATTTTCTATTTTTTTTTCATTTTAGTATAACTTTTTATGCTACTAAATGGATTTTTTTTTTAAATTTGATCTTTAACAAATAATTTAAAAATTTTTGGAACTTTTCATGTTTTTTTGTGCAATAATGTATTTATGTGGCGAAGTTTCTCCCCTTTAAATTTCCTCACAATGCGTAAACATTGGAATACCGTTTACCTTTTTAACAGGCTTGTTATTATTTTTTAACTGTTATTATCATTTTTATTTATTTATTTTTTCAACAAGCAAAAGTTTTGTTCAAAAAAAAAAAAAAAAAAAAAAAAGAAAGGAATTTTTATTATTATTTTTTTTAAAGGCTGGAATGTATAGGTTTATAAAAATTTTTAAATGAAAAGCTGCCATGTTTTCCTTTTTTGAAATTTTTATTTCATTATTTGCATGTTTTTCCGGGTGAATTCATTTTTGTTTCAATGTTCTTTTAAATGATTTAAATTTCTTGTTTTTTAACATACAACGTACTCCTTTATGATATAAATTGTAATTTATAATGATCGATACTAACGATCAGTTTTATGGCAAAATTTTTATTTGATATCTTTTCTACTTATTTTTCTTTAGAAAAATTGTATCTCTATGCATTTTAATAATTCTTGCTGTAAAAAAACTAAAGATATCAAATTGAGCTATTCACCATTTTCAGAATATGTTTTTAAAAAATAACTATTTTTGAATTAAACTTTAAAGTATAAGAAAAAAAAATACTAAAAGCTCTCTGAATGTTTCCAAAAATATATTTATCAACTATCAAAAATATCCGGCATTGCCTGGGTTAGTAATAATTATGAGAAACAATCGCTACTTTCATTTGTTTTCTGTTTTAACTGATAAATATATTTATCAGTTGTGCTTGATGAAGCATATGTAGTTAATTTTTGCATAATAAAACCAAAAAAAAAAAAAAAAAAAAAACTTTTTCTTGATACAAATTATTAAGCATAGTTTATACGTTTAATAGACAGTATGGTTTCGTCCATAAGATGTAATATTTAATTATATAATATTATGCATTATTTCATTCAGAGCCAAATTTCCAATGTTTGTTTGTTGTTAATTGGAAGCAGAAATTACCCCATCCCCCCCCCCCAAAAAAAAAGAAAAAATAACAGTATTTCCAAAACATTTATTAACATACGTTTTCGAACAGAAAACTTCTTTTTAAGCTCGTTTGAAATTGTTATTCAATGTATAAATTGCAATAAATGCTCACTCTTATTTATATTTATTGAAGGTTTGCAGTTAAATTACTCAAATAATTTTGAAAATGCTTATTGCGAAAAGTTGGAATAATTAATCACAACATTTTTTTATACACGGAATTTATATTGATTTGTCTTCCTCAGCTTATATTCATCTGATTTTGTTTCCAAACTTAATTTTTCTTGAAAACAAAGTTTCATATTTTTTCACTTTTTGCCTAAAATATCTTTTCAAACACTTTTCCTCAGGAAGAAAAAAACCGCTTTTAAATTAACTCAAATACTTTTGAACTCAATTTTGAATAATTATTCTCTTTAAGAATAATCTTATCTGTTGTTTATATAGTTAAAAGTTGCCACAAAATCCACCAGATATCACTGGAGTCTGATCAGGTTTTTTGTTTGATTGATTGGTTTCATACTACAACTTTTATTGAAATGACTGAGCCTGATAAGACGCGTATCAAGTGAAGCCTTGGTTTAACATGCAGGGAAAGGTTTTATTGTGACAAGGCTGAACTCGATCCGGTAACTTAACTGTTTTACTGGTAAGAGTGTGTCATTTCAGGGGAATGAAGAAACGAAAACAATGAACGCTATCTACTGGAGTTTAGGGTTCATCCACTGGAGTTAGGGTTACAATTTCAACGATCAAACTATCACCAAACAGGCAATATGGCTTCGTTCAAATGTAGAAGCAATTTTCACCCGTCATATCTTGACGGGCGAATTTCTAGTAATAAAAATAATAAGTAAATGACATTAATCTGTAACGACGGGTGACTTTCTAGTAATAAAAATAATAAGTAAACGACATTAATCTGTAACGACGGGGGACTTTCTAGTAATAAAATAATAAGTAAATGACATTAATCTGTAACGATGGGTGATTTTCTAGTAATAAAAATAATAAGTAAATGACATTAATCTGTAACGATGGGTGACTTTCTAGTAATAAAAATAATAAGTAAATGACATTAATCTGTAACGATGGGTGACTTTTTAGTAATAAAATAATAAGTAAATGACATTAATCTGTAACGATGGGTGACTTTTTAGTAATAAAATAATAAGTAAATGACATTAATCTGTAACGATGGGTGACTTTCTAGTAATAATTATAATAAGTAAATGACATTAATCTGTAACGACGGGTGACTTTCTAGTAATAAAAATAATAAGTAAAGGACATTCATCTGTATATAACTCACCTTTAAAAAAAAAATTCTTCTTAAAGCGGGATCCACTGCAACACAAAATGCCTGTCGTCTCTCGTGTGTCTTCGCCGAGATGCGGATTATCCAAAATATGTCTCCCTCGCAGCCGGAGATCTATATATAAGGTTTTCTCTCCTCCCGAGTTGGACACACGAAGTAGATAATGGGGTCGTCCAGTCCATTCCTCCCCTCGCACGAAAAACCCACTCCTCGTTATCACTTTTCCCACCTTTTCCTTTTCAACGCACGGAGGGTGACCGTTGTTTCGGTTTCGATATCGAGAACGAAAGGCGGAGTGAATTCTTTCATCCTTTTTTTTTTTTTTTTTGATTAATCGTGATATTTGACGCAGTATCTCGCTGGTTGTGGGAGTCGTTTAGGGTAGCTTTGAGCTGCGTCGGCTAACTTCGGGCCACTGCAATGGGGTCGTTTCCAAAATTTTTAAAAGTATTTTTTTCTGAAAGAAAAACATAGAATCTGACCATTTTAAAATAATTTCTTTAAGTTTAATATTTTTAAAAAATTACTTAAATCGGTGCTCTTTCATCGTTTAACACTTCTGCCGATGACATCACAAATGATGAAATGCCATTCAGTGTTGCCATTCACGGTCCAAAATATTTAATTCGCATCCTTACTCACGTGTATTGGCAACGATAGGGTTGATAGCAAGCGTAGAGCGCAATTGTAATTCGCTTCTTGATTATCGTAACGTGGAAAATGCGGTAGAAAAATGCGCCATAGTGCATCATTTGTGACGTCCTAAAGACCACGCCTTGTTTGAAGAATCGGACATTAAAAAAAATTAATTAAGAAATAACTGTTGGGAAAATGAAAGTATTTTCTGAGTCCATGTTATTATTTTTTCTTTTTTTTGCTTATTCTATCAGTTTCAGTGACAAAAGGTACTACTTTTGACTGAAGGAAAGAGTCCATTGTTTCAGAACAGTAGAACCTCGTTTAACCGGCCCTTGTTTACCCTGAACTCCGCTTTATCCTTATCGAATTCGTAGAATTAAAATATATATATATTCCTTTTAATAATAATTCTTAATTACGATAGCAAGAACAGAATTTTAAATGCGCCAAATATTCGCTGTTTATTTTGATTAAATGTACAACTTCTGCATAGATTGTGCAATAACTTATAGTCATCTAATAAACAACGTGGCGTATTTGGAGTATCAGTCTGACACCACTTCATCTGAGCTATAAATGATAAAGTGCTTGCGAGTAACAATCACATGTAATTTTGTTACAAAGCATCGTTATTTGCTGCAATAAAATATAGTGAAATCTGTGTATAACGATACTGTCTGTAACGATTACCTGTCTATAACAATATTTTTTTTTTGGCCCCAGCAAAATGTCAGCATGAATAATCAAACTGTCTATAACGATAATCTGTCTATTACGATACTTTTCTTAGGTCCCAACAGACAGGTTTTACTGTATATGTCTGCTTATTTATGAATGTGATTTACTTCCACAATACCCGGATTATCCGGATTTACGTTTTTTCCGGATTGCCTTTGCTCCCAATTAGTCCGTATAAACGAGGTTGTACAGTATACCTAACTTTATATATATATATATATATATATATATATATATATAACACAATAGAACTCCACTGCTCAGGGCTGGATTTTGACTTAAGGTCCTATCTATAGATCTATAGGAGGCACTAAGCTATCTCAGGTATGGGAGTCCCCTTTTTTGTCCGGACAACTTTCATGTTAATGGCTAAACAAGCTTTATTTTTCTACAATGTGACTTTTCCTTTGATGCATACAGTCACGTTTTTTCTTTTATATTTTTTTAAATACTGCCTTCTGTGTTGTGTTGGATTAACCTTGACGGGGAAGGGGTATCAAGAGTGATTCAAGGACCCTCTTTAAATGCGGTCTAGAATAACCTCAATCTACGAAAATATCAAGAAAAAAATAGGAGAGCAAAATCTTTTTTGAAGTTATACATTCTTTTGCTAATTCAGATAATGCAAAATAAATATTGTTTTCTGTTCAACAAACTGTCAACGTTAATCATTAACGGAAGGAGAAAAGGTAACGCATCGTCACTTGCTCACATCGGATTTCAGTACAGTTAGTTTTTGATCATTCCCTCAGCCCATCGGCAAGCATAAGGTCGAGCTAAGTGTGAAATGATCAGTAGTAAAAATTGCATAAATTTTTCAAAAGAAATTGTACAGATATTTAGAAAATTGGTAACGAGAGAGCAACATCCTAGCCGTTCAAACAATTCATAGTTTTTAACACTTGGTGAGAAATGAAATTGATGCACGTTTCAAGTTGTTTCAAAGACTTATTTAATTAATTTTTAAGGTCTCTAGAAAATTAAAATTACGTAAAGCACTTCCTTTGCACTATCCCTTTTCTAACATTTTAATGCTTGATTGTACAGTTTTACCGAATTGTGCTAACTTTGTAAGAAACTCTTGTTTTAAGTTAACAAACAAAGACACTTTTTTTTCCGTTTTAATTCGACTTCAGAAATAGTAAATAGTTTATTTCTGAGAGTCGATTTATTTTTCTCCTCTTTCCTAATTTTCCAAAAACAATGTTTGAACTTCATTTAATTTCTTTCAGCCAATTTTCATATTATTAATAAAATTACATAATGTAAAAATTAAAAATATTAGGGGGCAGCCTGTGATCAGCAGGCTAGTTTAGGAGTATTTTAAATTTAAATGTATTTTTAAATTATTAGTAACCATTAAATCCAAGACTTTTATTGTTTTAAAAATTATAAAGTTTTCTAAAAGCACTATTTTAAAGGGGGAAAACTATCCACGAATGAAAAATGTTGCAACATTGCGTCGCCTCAGATCAACAATAGGATATCTTAGTATTATTCCTGGGATTATATGTCTAACTGTTGCGGGAAGACATCTTAGTGTTATTTCTGGGATTAGATTTCTTACTGTTGCTCTGATGCTACGATGTGCAAATATTTTTTTTAAATAGAAAAGTTACATTAAAAAATAACATTACTTCAATTATCAGTTTGTAATATAATAATATTAATAATAGAGTACAAACATATTTTTTTTTAATCAAACGATATTTAAAAAAAGTTTTTTGTTGAATCAAAAACTAATAATTTGAAGAGTAAGTTGTAAAACGTACGATGTAAACATATGTCTAGTTACAAGAAACAAAATAACTGAAAAAAAAAAAAAAATTTGAATTTTGACATCTTGAATTCAAATTATGTTTTTCGCAATCACGAGTGTGTGTATGTAGGCGTGCGTGTTTGTGTGTACGGATTATGTGTATGTGTGTTTGTGTCTGAGTGCTGGCATAAGTGTGTGGGTAGTTGTGTGTATGAATGTGTGTGGGGGGGGGGTATGTGTATGTGTGTAGGCATATGTGTTTGTGTCTGTGTGCAAGCATGAATGTGTGGGTAGTTGTGTGTATGTGTGTGTGTATGTTTTTGTGCGTGTATGTGTAGGTGTCTGTATGTATGTGTATGTGTGTTTGTGTGTGCGTGCGTGTGTGTAGTTGTGTATGGTATGCGCGTGTGTGTAGGACATGGATGCAACCTGGAGACGGCTTTCGCTATACGAGCAGCATCGTGAGGAACCCGTCGACGGTGATGGTGCGAAGGGTAGCGGTGGGAAAAATCAAAGGACCTCAAAAACAGTCAAATGAGAACAATAAGCAATCGTGATTGCTCAAAAAAATCAAGTTATGTTATCAAAAGCTGGGTTATCATTGCATAAACTTTTAGGAAATGATCCTGAATATATTTAAGAAATGAAATAAAAGCATTTGGAAGCAGCTTTTTCCTTTTCAGTGAAGAGAGGTAAGGGGAGGTTGCAGTGGGATCATACACACAATTGTTTGTTTCTGTTACATTTCTGGGCGCCAAAAGGTAAATAGAAATAACATAAAAACAAAAACAACTCCAAGGCAAGTGAAAAAAGAATGTGTGTGTGGGGGGGAGGGGATAAATAATTTTCGCATTCCAATTTAAAAATTCTAGAATTTAATTGTTCTTAGTAGTGTGATTTAAATATAATTTGTGAGAGTTCATCTTTAATATTTCATTTAGTTTTCCAACGTTTCTAAACTATTCGTTTTTTTTTAACCTTGTTTACTTTCATACTACATTTTATAGTAGTGTTTGCAGAAAATTATATTTATTTATTGTTAATAAATGTGTTCATCATAGTTTCTTCTTGAATACAAGCTTAAAAAAAAGTTTTTTTTTTTACATATATTCTCCGCCGATTAATCGACAAAATTTGGGCGATTATGAATAATCGGCGAAGTGGCCGAAGATGGTCGATTAATCGGTGCATCCTTACTTTAGACTCCGACTTCTTCACCCCAAAATCAGTTTGACTTCGACTCCGTAAGCACTGGCACAGTTGAGGACTTGGATGGAAAATGACCGGCTCCAAATTCAACTCTTGGAGATTTAAACCTTCGACTCCCGACTCCGACTCCGACTACTTTACCTCAAAATCAGTTCGACTCCTTAGCCCTGATATATAAACAAATTTAATCAAAACCCAAAGTAACAGTATAAAAAAGTATACACGAACCTCTAATCTGATTAAAATATCGAAAGCTGAAAGGAAAAATGCTATAGTCTACATGGAAAAAGAAAAAAAAGCGAGATGACACACTTCAAATTATAACAAACACCAGTATCGTTATATAATTGCTGTCTAACATTCGACAAGCGATTACATTTGTCATAAAAAGGTTGACGCTATTGCACGCACTTTCTTCAAGGAAAATAAACACCACCTTCAGAAGGTATTCGTTGCTCAAAATAAATCACCCGCAAAGGAGTTTTTCTTTCATTTATTTCATCGCGGAGGTTTTTCCTTTTTTCGCGATCTTCGTTTATCGCACTCGGACCTCTATTGATGGTCGCGTGTGGGCAAGTTCGGATGCCACGGTCTATTTATTCGCGGTCACGGCCAGAAACGTCTGAGGCTGATGACCGACCAGTTCGAGACGCAATCCTTTCGCACCGAATTTGCATAGGAAGTGAGAGTTGAATTCAATCGTAAACGACTCTCAGCCCTAGCTGTAGGAGGCAGAGGTTCAGAGGATTGGTAAAGAGTAAACCTCAATTTACGACACTGAAATTGAAATCAAATCGATGGGATATAAAGGGATGAATAAGCAATGGCTTTTTTATTTTAAACTAGCTGTACCCGACGCGCATTGGTACGCCAACAAAAAAATACATCATTATACTGATTTTCATGACATTCGGTTGAGCGGGGCAGAAGTTGCTACTCTGCAGTGCCACCTAGTGGCGAGTGGCTTCAATGAGCATATTATGCACCTTCTCCGTGGAAAAATACACATATATATAGCAATTTTCATAATAATCGGTCCAGGTATCAAGTGAAGCCGTGACTATACTCAAATTTTGTACTCACGCAGTTTGCAAGATCAATCAATCGCTAAAAATATCAAATAGAAAAAGTTTTAAATCCCCCCGTTGCATGAAAAGCCATAAAACAATAAAGAAAGAATTTATTTGTTCAAACTCAAGAAAAATGGCAATAGCTAACTTCTTATCAATGAGATCTTTCACGCGAATTAATTTCTGCAGCCGATAATTTTATTCGTATTTATCCAATGGATTGTGACTTAAATTGAAAAAAAAAAGGAACTATCGATCGGATTTTTTTCGAACTGGTCTATAAACATTCCCAGTACCAAAAATAACAAACGGTGAAAGTTTCAGCCAAATCTGCCGGGTAGTTTTTGAGTTCATGGATGACATACAGACAAACATTTATTTTTATATATATAGACTAGGGGTTCTGCCCCACGTTCACTAACCTCCAAAGAATGATTCACAATCTTATTTAGTTCGCGAAGATTTAAATCGTCTGCTAGGAAGAATCAGATTAAAAACCTTGTTATTATTAGAACGCCTATCCCCCCCCCCTAAAAATTGAATTTAATTGAAGCGTTCGTAATAATTAAAACAGTATGAAAATCCTGCTAAAACCCATAGGAAAAAAACTTGATTAAAATACGCATAACAAAACAAATAATAATAATAATAAAAAATGCGTAGAAGAGCACCCTCTCCTGTGGTAAATACTAACTTGTACGATTTTTCTCAGCTGTAGGTGCTAAGCGAATTTTGAGCAGTGAAAAACGGTTGTTTTATATATTTGAAGAGGTGTTTTCAAATTCGTGGTCTTTAGTAACCTTTTGCTCTTTAGCTCTAAGCTTGAATTGAGTTTCGTCTGGGATGATCGCTAAATTAGATTTCCTGAAATCTGCTGTTCTAACTCATTAAAAGAATTGGAGCAAGTTTAATTTGATGCAGAAAAAAGTTCTTTCGCATAAAATAGTGCTAATAGTTGTGGATAATCTTTCATCCCTTTAATAGGCAATTTATGTGATATTTTAGCAACTTATGTGATATATTATTTAAAAATCTATTTACGAAAAATATAATTCGAAACTTAAAGAAAAAAGCTCCAAAGTGTAAACTCCCGGGATTCAAAGCAATCTTGTACCAAATTTAATGGGTGTAGGTGCTATGGGGCCTCCTGGACGCAAGTCCGCCGCAGATATTCCTTACCAATTTCTTTGACGCTACTTCTTTTAATGTATAACGATACACAATCAACTAAAGGTTTTAACGTAGCTAGGTTGGAAAATATCTGCAATTAAGTTAAGACAGTACGTTAAAGAATTTTTCCATTAGGGACTACTTGAATGGCATTATGTATAAGTTTTGAGAGCACAAAAGTGCAACTAAATTACATGAAGAAACAACATATTTGCACACACACACACACTAAAAAAAAAACGAGCTGATGTGTGCCTCACATGACTTCCTTTTGCTCCAATTTAATGTCATTTTCCATTTATTGGTAATTTTAATGTGATTCAATAGTTTATCCTAAATATCACCAACAGTGGCCAAATTAAAACCAGATTTAAAAAAAAATCGTCAAATTTGTCGCCAAGTTGGCAACAAAACTTGGCGACCAAAAGACGATATATCGCCAGGTGTCCGCCAAATTGTAACACATTTTGAGTTTACATCGAAATTAACAATGATTTCCCCCCAAAAAGGGACGAAAGACCCCCTTAGAAACACTTGAATGCAACCAAAAGGGGAGGTGCACAACTAGACCCCACTAGGAGTCTACGTACCAAATTTCACCTTTCTAGGACATACCGTTCTTGAGTTATGCGACATACATACGCACATCCGCACATCCGCACATACGCACATACATACATACGTACATACAGACGTCACGAGAAAACTCGTTGTAACTAACTCGGGAATCGTCAAAATGGATATTTCATGTGTCTATACGTTCTCAGGCATTTATCCACGTGTGGTCGAGCCAAAAAAAAAAACTCAACATTCTTTCGAGGGTGAGCAAAATGGAAATTAAGGTCAATTTTTGAGTGAATTTTTTTTCGCGAATAAAATACTTCCTTTTTTGCAAAAGGAAGTAAAAAAACCTAAAATGGCTGTAAGTTATGAGTTTGCATAGATTTAGACAAAATTGGAGCATAATACAAAACTAAGTATGACATATAGAACTCCAAATTCATATTTCAGACAAAAGCAACTTAATACGTACATTGAACTTCTAAAAATAGTAACGATCCTAAATATTTAGTATTGTTGCTTTCTTTTTGAATTCATATTCTGGACAAAGATTATTTTAAGGCACAGCCACAACATGCTTTTGAAACATAAAACGAAACAAGCAAACAAATTGCTTCTATAACTAACATATTCCCCGTATTCTCACGATCAGATGGTCATTGAAATTGTATACTCTCTTTTTGGAAATCACGTTCTTTGAATTTCCTCCCTTTTTGTGGTTATTTTGAGATTTTATTGATTTTTTCGAAAGTTAGTTTCCCGGTGGAGAATAATGGGACTTAATGTGCGTCTGATATTTTGAGACCATTTCTGAAACCACGCAAAAGAAATGACTCATATTTCAAATTTTAGCTCAGTTTGATCACTTTTGTTTTGTCTCCTTGAACTTAACTGATCAAAAGTGTTTTGTAAATGTAACATCCAGAAATTTGAATATAAAATTATTCGATTTCTTTAGGAAAATATAGACTTTAATCACGAAAAGGTAGATAATAGAATTTACCTATTTACATAAACATCCGCGTTTATCTTCAGAAAATATTATTCTGTATACAGGGGCGTGCACAGAAATTTTGGGGGCCGTGACAAAGACTTTTCCGGGCCCCCCTCCATATTGTTTACCTATATGTTTCATGCCTAGTTTTGAAAATATTAGACCTCCTTCAGGCTCGGGCCCGGGACAACAGGTGTCCGTTCTGCGCACCAAAAAAAAAAAAAAAAAAATCGCACCAAGAACCCACAATAATTGAAATTTGCCGAAATAATTAAAGCAAGTATGAGGGGATCACGGGCGGCTACAATTTTTTAAACAGTTCGCATTTCAATAGGTACAGAGAAGGTAAGACTCCATGCAAAAAAAAAAAAAAAAATTAACTGATAAATCTTTTTAAACATGTGAAATTTAATATCATATTTCGGAAATTCTTCAAATTTGTATATGCTTACATTTCGTGCTTTCGTGTCTAAATGAATACTATTTTGCTCTTTATACTTATTGCTATTTTACTTTTATGAGCAAGGATGAAGCTCGATTTCCAATCACGTCAAAAAGGTGTGTTTTGAAATCTTTCAGTTAAAACAGAAAACAAGTGCAAGCAACGACTGTTTCTCATAATTATTACTGACTCAGGCAACGCCGGGTATTTTTGCTAGTATCTTATATAATTAAAAACTGAGCGTATGTACCTATGTATGTAATGTACGATGTATGTATGTCTAAGCTACTTCTCCCTAACGCCAGTGAACTGACCATCGAGCCAGGTATCGATAGATTCCTAATTTTCCCGTCTTCATGTCTGACTGTTTAACATAATCCTCCGTTAATAATTAGTGGAGATATCAATTAAAAACTATATTAATTATGACACTTAGATTTCTAAATAAAATCCCTATTTTTCGAAGGCTTTCCTCCATTCAAATTATTATTCAGTGCTTCATCTCAACTTTCCGTAACAATGCTTTTATATTGAAATTTGAAGCGTGAAGAAAAGCGTTGAGAAAAAATATCTGTTGCCATTTTTTTTTCTCGAATATGAAAAATAAAGTTGAGGGTTTTTTTTTAAGGCTTTTCCTGTAATAAAGGAATTTAAAATGTTTCCTTTTCGGTTATTTTTCTGCAATTCGGAACTCCAGCGCTCGAATACGCTACCTTGCGGTGATTTACAAAACTGCCGATGGAACTAAAACATTGCCACGTTTTAGTTCCATGTGTGTCTGTTGACGTAAACACAGGCAGTTTGTTCGGAGTATTTATTAACGCAATCGATGTGTCTTAGTTTGCTTTCAGCTACAGAAATTAATTCGTCCCCTAAGAGTATTCTCGAGCTTCTCAAAATAATGTTAGTTTTCCTTATTTCTTTCAAAAAAGTATTAAATGGTGGACGCGTAAACAAGAAAACTCTGGATTAACAAAATTGGATAACGTTATACCAGGTAAAATTTTTTATTGTATGAATTTGTAAGAACATGAGTTTTTTTTAATCTTAAATTAATTTAACTAATCATATTTTACAGCAGCATTTAGTTGGAATGGACAGTATGCAAAATATTTTCTTGGATTTATTATCGTAGAACAAAATGAAAAATGTTTAACCTAGAAAGAATTTACTTTATTCCTTTTATTCTCAGCTGAAAGGTTTCGCCAAATTTGTTTAGGGTTAATTTTGGTATTGTGCGAGCAAAGTAGCCTTGGCGAGATTTCGCGTTTTTAGTTAAACCATTTTTAATTTTTATCATGAGTGGAATAAAATGGTAGTAAGATTACAGAATTCGATAAGTAAAAAGAAATAATGGTCAATCAACTGAAAAGAAAACTACCACCATATATCCGTTAGAATTTTGTTGATGATTTGCATAACATGACACAATTAAATCGTAACTCAGAAATTAGAAAAATCGAAACAGAAAATTTTTAAATGAACCGATTCGGGAATTCGAGAGAAATAACTCAGCTACAAATGGAAAAAAAATAAGCGCTAGCCAAGCAAGGCAAAGAAGTATCATCTTCTTTCGATAATAATTTGTAATGTCATATTGAATTTTCTAGCATTAATTGTTGTTCTTGTCAGGCCACAATTATTATTTAGTTTTATCAAGAATTGATAAATATCGAATACAACATCATGGAAATAGCTGCTTAGAACTACGAACTACGTAGTTTGCATTAATCTTTGACGTTTAGTAATGCTTCTTGAATTCTCATTTCTTTCTACGTGGGCCAGAATATCCACAAGACTTTGAAAATTAATTTAAAAAGAATAAAGCGAAAAAATCATACGTACGAACAAAAATCACAACACTTTTAGCATTTTCTTCGTTACCATGTGCGTTTGTTTTAGTTTTCAATTCCGCCATTAGACAGTGACTTCAGTGCCCCCTACAGTTCGTTGGAGTTGCGAATCTGCCTCAAACTTTTACTGATTTTTTTTTGTTCAAGCTTGGTTGTTAAACACTTGACATAACTTTTATTTTCGAGGTAGACTGTTCAAAGCCGAGTGACGCAGCTAGTACTGTATTACTATATGTGAAACGCAAAAGTTTGTTGTACTGTGTTTTAATTTCTGATACGTAGTGTACATTATGCACACACAGAAATACGCACCTCACAACATGCCTGAATGCACACAAACGTGTGTGCGTGTGCGTGTAGGACATACTTAACGAAAAAAGAAAATAAATAAAATGAAGAATGATACAGAAAGTCGGAGTCCGATTAATTATCGGGCACAGGAGTCGAGTCGGAGTCAGGTGCCCCTAAATTCTCCGAGTCGGAGTCTGGAGTTTGGCGTCAAGAGCTGTTTCCAACAAAATTTGTTTGAAGTAAATCCACCTTCAAGTACGGAATCTACATTGACTTTCAGTTTCCCCGTAGGCGCTAATGTTAAGGGATTTGAACTGTTCAAAATTGAACGGAAAATTTTTCGAATCAAAAAGATATTTTATATACAAGTTTTTCATCAAAAGTTTTTTCCTACAAAGTTTGTTTGAAGCAAATTCGCCTCACAGTTCGGAATTGCCTTGAATTTCCCCGTAGGCTCTAATGTTAAGTTTTTGTGAACTGTTCAAAATTGAACAAAAAATAGTTCAAATCAAAAAGTGAAATATGGGAATGAGGTGTACTCGCCGAGATCTTTCGAACAAAAAAAAGTTTGTTCGAATCGGACTATTCATTCGAAAGTTATTAGGGGAGGACAGACAGGCAGACCGACAGACAGACCGACAGACATTTTTTCCCATCTCAATACCCTACTTTCCATTTTTTAATTTTTCAATATTTATCTAACTATTTTATTTATTTTTGACTTTTTTTTTGTTTTTCGGGATATTTTTAAGATGCATTAAGCCTTCTTTCATGCTTTTTTCCTCTTTCTCTGACTTTTACTGGGAAAGTAGGCTAAAAAGCAGTAAAAAATAAATGGGGTTGTTTCGTTCAATAAAAAGTATTGCTTTTAATCACAAAAATTAATAAAAAAAAAAAAAAACTCGCGGTGAGAAAAAAAACTTTTATTTTCCCAGCGCTTCACTTTTAGTTAATTTTTTAAAATATCCGATTTTGAGAACAACGAGTGGTCTTTATGACGTCATTAATGGTGTACTTTGGCACCGCTGTTTACCGCGTTTCCACGTTATGATAATCAAGAAGCGAATTAAAGATTGCGCTCTACGGATGCTATCAACCATATCGTTGCCAGTACACGCGAGTAAAAATGCGAATTAGATATTGCGCTTTGCTAATGGCATTGGTGAATAGCATTTCATCATTTGTGATGTCATGTGCAGAAGCGTAAACAATGACATTGCATCGTTCAAAATAATTGTTAAAAAATATTAAAAATTGTCAAATTATTTAAAAAAGGTTAAAAGGTTTGCTCTTTCATAAAAAAATATTTTCAAAGTTTTGGAAACGACCCCATTATTCAATAATTACTTAACATTAGTTAGAAAAGAAATTATTAATAATAAATACTAAATTGAAATAACAGAAAGCATAAGAATATATGTATTTACTTTTTTTCATAATTAAAATTAAAAACACCGAAGCAAAATCTCCATTATAGGACAATTAATATTCCTACACGAATTGATTTTAAAGGGAAAGAAAGTGAGAAATAAATTTAATATTTTTATATATTAAATCGGAAACTATTGCTTACTTTTCTAGGAATTATTTTACGCACTACATACGTAGGATTATCTTCAATCAAAAAATCTCAAGGGCGATGGGAGGGGTTCGGACCCCCAGGATCCTCCCCCTTGCGTGCACCACTGCAGCTGACATGTCGTACATGAGATGTCGAAACTTCAGCTACATCAATGTTTAGAGACATTGCTAACTTTCTGAAGGAAAAACCAAGAAAAACACAATGACAGATTTATAACAAAAATCTTTTTTAATCAGCTACATCGCGTGTTGAATATGATTTTTTCCCAATCGTGATTACTGATGCAAAAAACATTTTCTTTTCTCACATGAATTACGCAAGCAGAGGTCACTGAAGTTTATGTCATTCTTAGATTTATTCAATATTTATTTTTATCATTATATTTGTCGGGAAAAGCATACACTAATTTGTTCATTAATTACTGAAACATAGTTACTGCCTCCAGATAACTTCCTGATGAGTTTCATTTATTAATCAATCCAATGATCTTAATATGTATAGCATGGAGCAAAGAAGGATCAGAGGGGACATGATTCAGTTGTTTAAATTTATCAAAATGAATGATGTTAATGGATTAAATTTTTGCAACGACAGCAGGATGAGGGTTCATTGTTTTAAGCTATTCAAATCGCAGGCTAACCTGGAAATAAGGAAAAACTACTACTTTAATAGGGACCCTCTTGGAACAGCTTACCGGAAGAGGTGGTAATGAGCAAGGGGGTGGATAGCTTTAAAAGGGCCATTGATCTTCATTGAGGACTAATAAATTGAGGACCAGCCTAGCTCTGCCAAGAGCCTTTTGCTGGTCGTCACATTTGTATTTGTATTTAATACTAGCCCTGGGGTGAGCAGGAGTCAATAAACTTTGCTTGATATGAAACCTTACATATTTTTCACTTCCGAGGATTTTCGGTGATTTATGATATTTTATCGGTGGAAAGTCATTTATACTTTTTCCTATATCTAATATATAGAAGAAAGTATTGAATCCGTGAAAATTTTCGAATTTCGAATTTTGACCGGATTCGAATGTTTTGAGGTGTGCTGTGTTCATTTCGACCATTTTTGTAAAATGTCTGTCCGTCTGTATGTGTGTGACCAGTTTTTGTGGCCGCTCTACGGCAAAAACTATCTCATGAAATCGAACGAAATTTGGTACACATATGTGCCTCTATGTGAACTTGTGCCCAATTGTTTTTGGCGCGAGTTTCTCCAAGGGGAGGGGGGAGGGGGGAGCAATAGGACGTTTCTTGAGTTATGCGTGCCTGCTATTCCCCAAGAAGTAACTGGAGGAATCAAACAAAATTTAGTTCATATGTTGCCCTAACAGGTACAGGTGCTGCTTCAATTTTGGTGTCAATAGCTCAAACGGGGGTCGCGCAATCGAACATTCTTTTTTTTTCCATTGTGAGTGCCATATCTCAAGAAGTAATACTACGTTCTGGATGAAATTTGGAATAAATGTGAATCCATATGTAAACAGGCGTTGGTTCATTTTTGGCACCAATCGCTCCATGGGAGGCTGATTTTTTTGTGTGAATAAAAATAGCTCTATAAAGGCAACAATAAGTAAGATAAATCGTAATAGACTATCGTCTGCGTATTCCGCGTGGTTTAAATTGTTGGAAAATGACCAGAAAATCACGATGATTTAAATTTTTTAACTGTTGCCATCTTGTGTTTGTTACCAAATAAATAATTCTAATTATTTTAAGCAAGGCTTTTAAAATAATTTTCAATTTTCATTCTTTGCTTTGCTTTTGAGATAAATCGGGAATTGGGATGGTAGTCAAGTTTTCACGAGTGTAATTTTGTTTTTGTTGGGAATATTTCTTCCTCGTCAAGCATGGGGAGGGATTAGGATTATAAGAAAGATATAGAAGAAAGTTTCGTGATGGCCACAACATAATAGTTTCTGCTGACATATAGATAAAGCGTAGAGATCATAGAAGAAGGTGGATATAACGAGTAATAACTGAGGGGTAGATACAAGAACAAACACTCACTCTCAGAGCATAAATGTCCATGAGACATTTTTAAAAATGAGATGAGAGAGCTGAATTTTCTTTCCCCAGAAAGTATGATCTTAGAAAACGTTGTACGAAAACAAAACTAGAAAAATTGCGGCATTCCTGTATTATGGATTATTTTGAGTAAAGTAAGTTGTACATCAGTACTTTGTTTTAGTATACTTGCATAAAATTTCATTCCGAATTTTAAAAAAAGTATGAGTATTCATTGATGCCATTAATTTTAATTGGTTCAACTTAATTAAAAGTTATTATAAACTAATTCGTAACTCCAATTAACTATAGGGAGCGCTATAGCCACTGTCTAATGGCGGATGAAAGAGGTGAAACAATCTGATCCCGTAACTTACAACTTGCTTTGAAGCTTAATAAATGACAGTAATATTTCATCGTATTTGTGGGAAACTTTCTTTTCTATTCCTCTGAAATTACATTGCACCATAAACTCTCTGAAGCCTGTAATTTTCTCAAAAAAAAAAAAAAAAAAACACGTGGAACGGAATGTTTTACCTTTTTCTTTAGTATTGTTAATCACCGCAAGGTAGCGTATTCGAGCTCTGGAGTTGCGAACTTTTTAAACTTCACAGAGAATTATGCTATTTATATACATGGCTATCGTATGAATCGGTTATAAGATCAGTTTGAGGAAGTCCCGAGGTGTGACCATATATCGAAGTCCGACTGTAAAATGTTTTTTTCAATTCTTAAATAGAAATAAAAATGCAAAAATTCGAAAAATATTGCATAAAGCACTTTGCGCCCAGTTAAGGGTAAACGATTTTAATACTCTAAAATGTTTCAGTTTCACCTGAAAAAATGAAAAACGTTTTATATGCGGGGTTTTATAATCAGGTTTCCTACAAGAAGAAAAAAAAGTAGGTGGAAAAATCTAACTTTCCATTCAAATTTTAAAAATTGAAAGAGATTTATTTAAAAAATATTATTCAATTTAACAGAAGCGAGAAAATCGCGAGAAAGTACTGCATCGAAACATTTTTAGAGTGAGATTTTTTTTTAAAGCGCGCAATTTTCGCGGTTTCGCGCTCTGCCCTAGCCGGGAAGGTGTCGTCCAAATTCTTCCACACTTCTGGTATACCCGAGGGACTAGAGGGAGCAAACAATAGCGCTTATCGCAGTCGAAGAGCTCCAGCCATACCTCCTGTGGAGTTTAGGGGTGAAAGAAGTTTGAAAATACCAAGCTGTTTTTCCTGTTCTTTTCCCATGAAGTCTCACTCTTTTAAAAGTTTCTACTATAGAAATTGAAGTTGGCGAATTCTTGGCGTCTTAAAGGGTTGCCCATTCTTAAGCAGGGGTGTGTGAAAAGAAAAGAGAAAAAAAAAAAGCACGTGTGTCCAGTTTCTACGATTTCAAAATGACGGACGTATCATTTATTCAATCTAACCTATTTAAGACGAAACTGTTTGAAATTTAAAACATATTTACTTGCTTTCTATCCTATTTTTGTTTGAATAAAAAATTTTCGCTTAAAGAGAGAATTGTGTACCATTATCTGCTCTAAAAGTTTTTGTGTTCGAATTTCAAATGCTAGTGAAAAAGAAAAAAGCTTGCAAAAGTGCTTATAAACTAAATCACAGAATGCTCAAAAACCTGCATTAATTAAAAATTTTAAAATGGCCCATTAGTCATGAAATGTTTTTGACAAAACTTTAACTTTATAACATTTAGGGACTTTAGGAGGGGGACACAGGGTTCCGAACCTCCCCCTCCCGGGATTAATTTAACAATACCATTAACTATTTTTCAATATACTAGGGAGCTCTGTCCCCGCTCGCTAACGCTGACCAAGCTCCAAAGGTTGCTTAGCAATCTTGTTTGATTCGCAACGATTTAAAACGTCAATTATAAAGAAACAGGTTAAAAATGCATTATGAGCTCTCTTTGGAACAAAAAGCACCCCTTCCCCGGGTTTCAAAATAATTTGTACTAATTTGCAGAGCGATAAGGATTAGGAGTAGTGATGTTCCGGATATCCGTATCCGCGGATATCCAAGGGAAAGTAAAGATATCTATCCATATCCGTTACTTTTTGACGGATCTTAAACGGATCTTTTCTATTCTAAAAATTCCTAAATGTTTGAATAAAAGACTCTTAAATTCCGTTTAAATTAGGTTTTATTCCCTTTTTAAATTATAAGGTATCATTTCAGAAGCAAATTTGTACCACCCGTTGCAAAACCGGAGATATTAATAAAAACCAACTTAATGTTTTTCAGAATTATGGTAGTAAAAACTTACCCGTACGTTAAAAATATTGGCCTCAAATTGAAAAAACTAAGTTTTTCTGCATTTGATATTTGTTTGGAACTTCCAAGTTATATGCAGTAAAAGCTATAATCTTGTTCAAGAAATTTTAAATGCAATTCAAAGCCTTTATACGCGTGATCGGTAGCTATTTCATAGTCGATAAGGAGAAAAAGTTCAATGATTTAAAATTTCTATCCGCTGTCAGTTCATATTTGTTAACAATGTGTGTTTTGACCCGCAAAATCCATCTCAATATCGGGTCGGCCCTCTAGGACACGTTTTTTTTTTATTTTATTTTTATTTTTAGTTTAACATTAGTTTCTGTTATTGATTTGGGGTTTCTTTCGTTCTTCATTTTGGTTTTTCTCGGCATTCTTCAAAAAAAGTGAAACTAAATTCTCTATTAACTGTTTGTAAGGGTTTTCTCGTCTCTGTTATTCTGTCGGTCGGAGTAAGTTGGGTGGAATGGGTCAGTGCTGCATTTATGCTGAAATAAAATGCGAAAAATTATTTCTAGCCTGCCCAGTAGCAGCTTTACACTCTTGCTCCTGTATCCTACATTTACCGAGGAAGCTAGAAATAATTCTTCACATTCCATTTAGGCATTAATGCAGCGTTGACCCGTTCCTTCCAACTCTCCCTCAATTTTAACGGAGATTTCTTTAAAGAGTAAATCATAGTCTTGATTATATTTTCGCCGTAAATGACATATTTTGAAGAAGCAGTGTTATTATTCTGACGGGAATACCTTCTGTAACAAATTAAACACTTGGATAGTTGAATTGGGTAAGACAAATTGAGATCCGTATCCGTGGATCTTGACACTAATGATCCGGGTCCGTATCCGCGGATCTACTTTTTGACGATTCGGCACTTCACTAGTTAGGAGGCTCCTACGCATTGCAAAACTGCAGTTGTATACGTTTGAAAAATCGCGTTCATAATCATGATCTCTAGTAATATATTTTGCACCTTAGCTCGGGACTTGAATTGAGTTGAGCCTAAGATTTTCCGTTAAAATCTTAACCTTAAAATTTGGGATTAAGAAAGAAGAAACAAACGAATCGAAAAGACGTAACTATGGCAACGCCAAATATCATCAATAATTTGAATGGAAATGAAATTTTTCGAACTTGATAAAAACTGCTTATAACTTTTTCTTCTTTGGAGCTAGAAGCTAAGTTTTTCGACCATAGGTCGAGTTACATCTGGAATAAAAAAAGCCACTAATTCCAATGGTGTCCAAAAAAAAAAAAAAAAAAAAAACTGTGCGACAATTCTTTCACTTTTTACTGATAAATTTAATGAAGAAAGTAGTGCCTAAATTTTAGCTTAGCCTAAACAAATTCGAGCTAAAAACAATAACTAGCACCGTAATTACGTTAGAGCATTGAAACAAATTACGTAGAACGGGGAAAATTCTACCCTTTCCAACGATATATAATATTTATATATACAAGTATTTTTTTCACCCTTTTATCAGGCAATAATAGGCGATTCACGCAAAATTTGAGCTAAAAAAAATTAATTACAGAAAAACTAATTAGAATTTAAAAAAACAAAACCGTAGGAGCAAACCACCGGAGCGGGACTCGAAGTAATTTCGTACAAAATTTCAAGGCTGTTGGTGTGTAGGTGCTATAGGGTCTCCTTCACGCTGTCCCGCCACAGACTTCCTTTCTAAATTTTCTTTGACCTTACTTTTTTTTTAATATGAAGAGATTTCTTCATTTCAGTATTCACAATTTCAAATTATTTCTTTTAAAACACACACGCCTACGCAAGAAACAAATTTCAATAAAGTTACGTTGGTTTGCTATGAGAGTAATATTGCAGTCGGCAGTGAATCGAAAAGAATACATAAGACTTACGAATTTCGAAGTCAAGGGTAGATAGTTTCACGATTTGTTTATTAATTCTTCATTAATTCTTTAGTAAACTAAAAAAAAAAGATAATTCTTTTTTTTATATATATAACCTCTTTTTTAAGCATTATGACAATGATTCTATCTATTACTAAGCATTTTATGTCAGTTAATAGTTAATCAGCTTAAATTGTTTTTAAAAATATTTTATCACTACATCCGAAATGAGTTAGTACGTAATTTTATGTACTTAAAAGTAGTTTAATTGGCTCTAAGAGATCTTTAAAAACATTTTAAAGGGACCTCGCGGGAATAGACCGGGATCCCGCGCCCTCTTTCGTTATTTATCACTAACAAGCTAATTTTCCGTTTGTAGCTTCATTTTGTCGAGACGCCCAACATTAGCCAGTACAAAAATTTTGTAAGTGGTAGCTAACAAGGGTAATAATGACATAGTTTGTTTGTTTGGCGGTTATCAAATATTTATAACTAACTGTTTTTTTTTTAATAATTCTCATTATCTTTACTAATAATAAAGCTGAAAGTCTCTCTGTCCGGAGGATGTCTGGATGTCTGTGACGCGCATAGCGCCTAGACCGTTCGGCCGATTTTCATGAAATTTGGCACAAAGTTAGTTTGTAGCATGGGGGTGTGCACCTCGAAGCGATTTTTCGAAAATTCGATGTGGTTCTTTTTCTATTCCAATTTTAAGAAACAAAGGTATCATAAGATGGACGAGTAAATTACGAAATTATCATAACGTGGAAGCGTAACATGGGCACAAGCCAATTGGCGAGAAAATTCACCATACATTATTTGTAAATATACAGGCGAACCAAAAGACCTTTTATTTTTTCTCTTACGGGCAAAGTCATGCGGGTACCACACTAGTAATTTAATAATTATCTAAATTAGCCGGAAAAAAAATTGTCCAACAAAATGCACGATTTGATCCAATATGTCCCACTTTTGCAACATGTACTTTTTGCGAAGACATGAAATATAATTACTAACCAGCTGAATTTTTTTGGTCAGTTAGTTAATATTTATATAATTTTAGACACATTGTCCTACAAATTGCGTGGTATGCTTTCCTGGTCCGACACTCCAAAGTTGTAGTACAAATCCCAAATATAAAAATAATTACTATCAAGTTGAATCTTCGTGAGTAGTTTCGTTTCAATGAGACGCACAACAGTTTCCTTTGCAAAAATGCACGATTGTGGCAGGTATATAATATGTTGATTTGATGATAATAAAAAACTTATTACTAACTGGGTTTTATTTTTTAAATTCTCAAAATAATTATTGACATTAGCCGAAAAAATATTTGTCATACAAAATTCAAGATTTTATCAACGAGGTTCCCCCCCCCTTTCTAACATGCATCATTAACGAGGTCATGAAATATAATTACTAACCAGCTGAATTTTATTTGATCAGTTAGTTAATATTTATGTGATTTAACACCCACATCTATATATATAAAAATGGAGTTTGGTAAATTTGTTCCCTAAGATCTCAGAAACTACCCGGCAGATTTGGCTGAAACTTACACCGTTTGTTCAGTTTGGTACTGGGAAGGTTTATAGACCAGTTCGAAAAAAATCCGATTGATAGTTCCCTTCTTATTCCAATTTTAGTCCCAATTTTCGCATAAATGCCCCAATATGGGGGTGGAAAAAAACGTGCACATACTAACATTATATGTCCATCGAAAGCGCCAATTTTTCTGCTGAAGATAGCATCTGTTCGAAGTTTCTAAGTTGTATAAAAAATGAGTTATGAGCTTTTTTGTTCCCTGTTCGAAGGCTTTCATCTACCCAAGTCATTATTTATGTCATCTCAACTCCCAAGAATTGTTGTATTGTTGAATATTTTTGCGTTTCTTCTGACTTTTTGAGGCTTTTCTCAAGTCAAATCTTAAAGTAACGTTTTCCCACAAGATTGGCTAAAAATAAAAGGATTTGGCTGATCATTTTCTATTTAAACGGAACATAAATGAAAATAACGGGGTTTTTTTTATGCGGAGTGGACGCTTACTATCCAATCAATCAGCTGAAATATCGTCAAAATTTTTGCAGAAAGATTCAGTAGCTGATGCATTTGGTAGTTTTTTTCAACTGTCGCTGTTTTTGAAGCCAAAGGCTACGTAATAATGTTTCTCAGCTTACACCATGTAAACAAAATATCGCCAATCAAAGAATCTTTTTTTTAAAAAAAATTTTACTGTGTAAAATAGTACAGCAACTAAATAAGGCAAATCCATAAAGAGCAAAAAAACCTTCCACAAATTTTTATTTTTGCGCAATTTCAAACAATCGCCAAATTTTACTACTTATTTTGGAGACTTTTGGGATGAAACCGTTTAGCGCCATTTTATTTTGACCAAAAGTATCTCAGCATCTGGCGACAATATTTCTATAATAAAATTAGTAAGAGGGGGGAGTATTATCGAAGGTGTCCCAAAATGATTCTCGCAAATTTGGTAACATTTTAAACCGCACTAAGTGCGCACAATAATTGAAATTTCCCCAAAAAAAACTAAAGCAAGTGTAAAGGGAACACGGGCGGCTACATTTTTTAAAACAGTTCGTACATCAATAGCCATACAGAGAAGGTTTTAGATGTAAAAAAAAGTACTAACAGATAAATATTTTTAAACATGTAAAGTTTAATTTCATATTTCGGAAATTCTCAAATTCGTATACGCTTAAATGTCGTGCTTTCGTTTCTAAATGAATACTATTTTGTTCTTTATACTTATTGCTATTTTAGTTTTATGAGTAAGGAAGAAGCTCGATTTTTAATCACGTGAAAAAAGATTGTTTTGAATTCCTTCGCTTAAAACAGAAAACAAGAGCAACTAACGATTGTTTCTCATAACTATTACTGACCCGGGCAACGCCGGGTATTTTTGCTAGTTGTCCTACAAATTGCGTGGTACGTTTTGCCGATCCTCCAATGTAATTTGAAATTCATGCAACTGAAAATAGATTAATTCACTACATTTTGCTATTGGAGTTCAGTTATATTAGTACGCATGCGCACAATATTGTTTACTGTGTATTAGGTATTTCACGTTGGAGCCGACCACAACCGTGCTAAGTTATTTTATGTTGACCACGTGTTTATCGCTCTGAAATAATTTCAATTACTTTGTGAATTTCTGCAAAATAATGGAGTGTTTTTTTATGCAGTATATTGTGCGACAACCCTCGCTTTCGAGAGAAACGCGAAGAAATCAAGAAATTTTTTCAAAATATTTTCCTTTCTTGTCGAAATTTTCTATCAGCTCGAAAGCATCATAATCACAAATATTGTAATGTCGTACGACCGGAAAATTGGAATGACGACATAATCGGGTATCATTCCTCTTGCTATAAAGAATTTAGAGTGAAATCAAAATATTTATATTATGAAAGATAAATCGATTGACAATTTTTTCATTTTATTTTTAAAATATATGAAAAATAATTCATTAAGTAGAAATTTTCACGCAATTATGTAAAAAAAAAAAAAAAAAAGAAAACTGGAGTACTTTCATGATAAAATTATTGCTATTTCTTTTTTTAAACAATCATTTTAGTAAGTACATTATGCTTTTCATATTTTTCTAAAAAATTTGGAGTATAATGCATATAGTACAGTAAGATTAGGCCAAAAAATGGCCAAACCCAAACATCCAAAAAAAAAAAAAGTTGAAACCTGTTGCAAATTACTTCTTACCCTTCCAGCAAAACGGGGGTAAAAGGTCCCAGCACTTTGCACGCCGGGTTTTGGGGGAAAGAGGGGGACGAAAAATCCTATTTTTAAATAAAAATAATTTCTATTGCTTAAAAAAAAAGAAACTTAAAACTCGCAGAAACAACACTCTACAATAGTAAAATAATAAACTCTCCCAGAAAAACTTTCCAATTAACTGGAATGCACAGAGACAGAAGGGGGGGGGGGGGGGGGGGGGGGGGTCCATGGCGCAAATCGCGTCATTGGAAATTTTAAGGCAGTTTTTTCAAGGGGTATTTCTTTCTTTTTTGAGGTCTTTTATTTTGGATGGGTACTCCGTCACACTTAACGGGCGCGCCATCGCTTGGGGGAAGGGGGGGAGGACAATGAATTTGCATTCTAATGCAATCTAAATGAAGAAGATACTGATGAAGATGAGAGTGATACTAGCAGCGACGATGACGAATATTTGTCTGATGAGTCAGATGAAAATTATTATTATTATTATTTTTTTTTTTTGTGTAAAAAAAAAATTTGTTTATATAAGATAATAAGGTTGATTTATTTCAATAAATATATTTTCACGTTACGTTATGTTTCACAAAGGAAAACGAAAATAACAATTATTGTAGTACTAGGGACTATATACCTGTTTTCTCGTAGGACATTGTTTTATTTGGGCACAAAACACACTAATCTATTATCACGTGATATTTGTGTCCTACGGTTACTAAAAAAAAAAAAACACTCCAAAGTTGGTATTGACAACTTTGGAGTGTCGAACCAGAAAAAGCATACCACGCAATTTGTAGGACAATGTGTGTTTTAAATTATACAAATATTAACTAACTGACCAAAAAAATTCAGCTGGTTAGTAATTATATTTCATGTCTTCGTAAATAGTACATGTTGCAAAAGTGGGACATCTTTGATCAAATCATGCATTTTGTAGGACAATTTTTTTTCGGTTAATTTATATAATTATTATGAGAATAATAAAAATAAACCCAGTTAGTTATAAATATTTGATAACCGCCAAATCAACAATCTATGTCCTTAATACCCCTGTTAGCTATCACTTACAAATTTTTTGTACTGGCTAATGTTGGGCGTCTCGACAAAATGAAGCTACTAACGGAAAATTAGCTTGTTAGTAATGAATAACGAAAAAGGGCGAGGGATCCCGGTCTAGAACTTTTTTTAATAAGTTCTTATGAAGGGGGCACTTTTTACTTCTCGGGACCTCTCCCAAAAACTGTCTGTATCCGCCCCTGCCTTTTAATTACTGTTTTATTTTATTTTTACTGCTAATAATTAAAAAGTAGAAGTGCAGTTTAACCGAAGCGTCAAACATCGAAGCATCGGCTAAGTGATGACCGAAGCTTCGGCTGCTTCTTTTCTTGAATTTTTAGCCATGAATACTTGAATTCATAATAAATGCATGCAATATGATACTGTACTACAGATATTTTAATATGTATAGTGTCACAAAACATTTCCTGCTTACTGTCTTATTTTTAAACTAATTTCACTAAATCTTAACATTATACTTAATTTGAAATTTTTGAAGTCAAATTAAAATTGTTCTAGTTATGTACATGTATTTTTTCTTACTTTACTTATCTTTCAGAAAAAATTCTTTAAGTAAGAGAGTTAACGCATTTATTTTGGAACTAGCCCCGCTTAATCGAATATCGTCGGTTCCAAGAAATATTATTCGATAAAACGGGCTATTTGAATATGCGGGAAAATTTTATTTACCTTTCTAATTTGACAACCTTTTTCTTAAAACATTATACTAATAATAAATAGATCGCTGCACAAAGAAATGTTATTGCTAAAATGTTTTTGAAATAAGCTAAATTTAAGAGCAAAATAGTTCAACAATTAGTACAATACATTACAAGTACGTATGGAAATTATGAAAAGTAACCTACAGCTTGAGTTATGAAATCTTTGTTTTGGCACCTTTTTTCAGTACGTTTTTTTCTGAAAAATTCTATAAATTGCTTGTACTCAAGATCTTTTTGGGAACACTTTTCTGACTCCCTTTTTTTCCCTTCTCGTCTACCGTATCTTACATTTAATATTTATCAATTCCTCATCATCGCCTAAAGTGCGTATATTTATTTGCGTTATTTAATTTCATTATCGACTGCTTTTTTTTTTTTTTGTAATGACAAAGACAAAAGAAATTTTTAAAATTCTTTCACTGTTCTTTTAAAAACATTGAAAACTTTTCATGGAATATGGATGTTGTTTTTCACGCCTTCAACGACAATCAATGTTCTTGCTTAATTTCTTTCTAATTTATTCAAGATTTTTCCCAACAAAGTTATTTGCTAAAGCTGATTAATATTATTCGATTATCCGGGCATTTAGCGAGGATATTTAACATTGTGTCTATGTGGAAATATTCAGTTCCAGGATATTTTGTTCGTAAAAGCCGGGTATTTGCATATCCGTTACTCGATTAAGCGGAGCTGACGTATTTATTTTGGAAAAAAAAGAACAAGAAATCACAAATAACTATTTTCTTTAAAGTGATAAAACGTGGTTGTGCAAAGAATAGTCTCTTTCTTTATATTTTGCTTTATAAAATATAAATAATAAAAATTCATTTTCAATTAACTTTTTTTTGCTTAATTCGTAGGATGTTTTATAATCCAGGACTATTATTAATAATCTTGAACAATCTCTACAGGAAAATATTTTATGGAAGAAGCCGGAAAAAGTTTACCCCCCCCCCTTTTTTACTTAAAAGAAAAAAGTTCTCTTGAGACTGTTTTAAAAATGTTTTAAAAGATTATCCTTACCTCCCCTTATCCTTACAGCCAAATAATCTATTTTAAAATAAAAAAATGCTACACTTATTTACTTCGAATATAGAGGTTAAACTTATTTTTCTCCAAAGACGTTCAAGTTAAAAGTTGCAATTAATTTCTGGACAATTTCTGGTTTCAAGTGTTCAATATTTACAATCAATTTAATTAATTGTACTTATCTACTTTATTTAATTGTATGGCATAATTGCGTAAACTTAAAGCACACTATTTTGTATAATTACAATTGTAAAATGAAACTCACACCATAAATCTTTATTTATTTCAACATAAAATATCTGTTGAAGCGGCAGAATCACTTCTCATGATTCGGCCAGGACGATGCTGTGGTGAAATAGCCGAAACTTCGTACCATGTCTATTTATAGTAATAATTATTTTTCATTGTTTTTTGCCAACCGGAGTTAGTATGCAAGCATTATGACATAGAAAGTACGCTAAGAAATCGTCTTAAAGTTCTGTATCGTGTATCGGAAAATAATTTTAGCGAGAAAGACTACTGAAAGTTAAGGAAAAACGATCACATGAAAGCACCCTATTATTTACGGCTAGCTTCAAACTTACAAGGAACCTTCCAAGAATTTTCCGGAGAACCGGACGCTCTTTCGAAAGGAGTGCAACAATTTCGCGTGTTATCTTTCCCTTGGCGAATGCTTTCCGCGGGGATTTACAATTGTTTTCGTGACCAGTAATGGCGGACATACGGATTTGTATTGAACCTGCTTTTTAAGTTTCTTTCCTTGCACAAAGGAAGTTCCAGACAATAGTTACTCTGACAGCTCACCTGTCATCCTTATCAGCACGGGGAAGAATTTGGATGTAGCCATCGGGAACCCTGCCTTTAATTATCTACCGATCTAAAGTACTTTTCCGAACTTGAGCTGCTAAAAATGGAGCGAAAGATAGATGTCTTGAAATCATCAATGTCGCAGCACTTAAACATTTCTTCTGCATTACTAGAAACAAGTTTTGGAAAACATTAAATACAACAATGGGGTCGTTTCCAAATTTCTGAAAGAGTATGCTTAAAAACATAGTATCTGACGATTTTTTTAATAATTTCATTAAGTTTAATATTTTAATATTTTTAAAAAATTACTTAAATCGGTGCTCTTTCATCGTTTAACGCTTCTGCCGATGACATCACAAATGATAAAATGTCATTCAGTGTTGCCATTCACGGTCCAAAATATTTAATTCGCATCTTTACTCACGTGTATTGGCAGCGATATGGTTGATAGCAAGCGTAGAGCGCAATTGTAATTCTCTTCTTTATTATCATAACGTGGAAATGCGGTAGAAAGATGCGCCATAGTGCATCATTTGTGTCGTCATAAAAGATCACGCCTTGTTTGAAGAATCGGACATTTTAAAAAATGATTAAAAAATAACTGTTGGGAAAATTAAAGTATTTTCTGAGTCCATGTTATTTTTTTTTCTTATTCTATCAATATCAGTCACAAAAAGTGCTACTTTTGACTGAAGGAAACAACCTCATTCCCTTTCAGGCGCACTTTATACACTTCATTCGTTCAGCCTTATGAAACTTCGTTACATTAAGGTCACAACAACGATAGATACTAACAAGGAGGAGTTGACATTCTGCAAGAAATCATCGTCGTAACTAGAACACGTTTCTAATTTTACTTTTCAATCGTTCCCAATACTCCCACGTGATAACAAGAAGTTTTTTTTTTTTCTATTTTCGTCAATAATAATGATTTTAAAAACACAGATCTTTTCTATTGTTTGGAAACATGCTTATAGCTTTTTAATATAAATTTTGTTCTGCCTGGTGTCCCAGTTGATCAACAAAGTGCTCTCTTTTTTTTCTTTATTCACAATTATGTTCCACTTTTAGATTTTTTTTTCTTTCAATAACGGAAGGTAAAAAAATACGGTGTACTGTGGATTTGCTTCTTTTGAAATTAAATAGCAGTGACTGGGTAATTTAAGAGTGTTGTTTCGTAAAGCAACACTTTCGTTAGTATTTAGGACTGTTTGCCTGCATGAAATTTTCCCTCAGCTTTTTAAATACGCTCTATATTTCAGATATAAATCAGGAAGTTTCGTAGTACAGTAAACTCTCGATTATCCACGGAATAGGGTGTCACGGTAACCGCGGATAAGCAAAAACATCGGATAATCCAAATAATAGGTAAAAAACGATACTTGGTGTATACAATAGCTAAAAAATATTAATAACACTCACATATATATTTAAATTATAACTAAAACATTGCTATATTGCATCTACTAACATTGAATATAAAAAAATATACAGGGTGTTCCGTTTTAACCTGCAAGACCTTCATTTTCGCAACCGTTATTCCTAGATGTATACTTCCAATTGCAGAAATGTTCAAAATCAGATGCAGAGTTAACACATTGATCTGAAAGTTTGAAGCAACAATAAAAATGAGTCAAAAAAATACAAAATTTAACTTTTTATACGGGCTTTAGGTACCCTAACTAATATTTAAAGAAATAATCTTCATTGAAAGCTATTACTGACACAAAAAACTTGGCATTAGTGCGACCAAAACTCAAGGAGACATTCCATTTCAAAGTTTTAAGGGGCCATACAGAACATAAGATCTGGAACTTATCGCCCTTTTAGAAGAGTGACAGATTGTCGAAGTAAAAAAACAAAGAATATATACTTTTAATTGCTATTCTAAAACAACTGCAAATTTTATGCCGTGACACGCAAAAACACACTACAAAACCTCGAACAATTTGAAAAACAACGCTCTATGCACACACATAATTTTAAACACTTGTTAACCGCTATTTTTCCTCTCAAAAGGTGTTATTGACGGCCAGTGAAAAGTGGTGTATGTCATGAAACTCTACGTTTCATATCTCGGTGAACATTGGTCGTACTAATTTCAAACTTTTTGTGTTGGAATTACTTTTCAATGGAGATTATTTCCCTAACTATAAGTTAGGAGAGTTGTGGCCCGTATAAAAAGTTAAGTTTTGTGTTTTTTGACTTCAAACTTTCAATATCTTAACTCTGGTCTGATTTTTAACATTTTTGCAATTGGTATACATCCAGGACTAACGGTTGCGAAAATAAAGGTCTTGCAGGTTAAAACGGAACACCCTGTATGTAAAATCTAAAATCGAACAATAACACAATCATGAGTTGAAAAGAAAAAAATGTGAAAAGACACGTGGATAATCCTAACCGCCGATAATCCGACCGTCGATAATCCGAAGTTTACTGCAAAAATGCGACTAAAATTTATTCTTTTAAATTAGACAATGGAGAAGGAAATTAAATTTTTTTAAAATTAAATCTGAGGTTTCGGGCATATGCTTCCGTTTGGGAACATTAACATGTTACATGAAGTTCTTTGATGAAACTTCTAATGGATTATACTAAACGGAAGTTTTCTATATGATACAAATTTGTACCTATACAAAAATGTTTGATATAAATGATACAACCTAAAGTTCCCTTGTAAAGACAGATAGAGAGCAGTGAATTTAAAACCAAATCCTTATGGTCGTAAGAAATTTTTTTAACTCTTTAAAAGGAAAAAAATGTTTTCAAGGATTTCCTATAAAATTAAAGAGAAATTGTACTCAGCTTTTAGTTAATACATTTTACTTAGTTTCTCTTGATTTATTATAATTTTTTAAGGTTCCAAAGCCTAAAACATTCACAAAATTACCTAATTCAATCTCGTGGAAGAATATTTGAAAATATTCCGTTTAACGTTACTTCAATGTAAACTCTGAAAGATTTCTACACAGGATAGAATCTTTCCATCAGTTGAAACATTTTTGTGATGTATCTTAACCGAAATTGTTATTTTTTATTAGCACATTAACCTAATTTTTTCTGCTATTTACTCTCTGTCTCTCTCTCGCACACACACACACACACACACACACACACACACATATGCATAACTATGTTTTTTTCCCTTCAAGGCTTGAAATGCTCCTTGATTTTTTTAAAAGGGGTAAAACTGATTCTAAGGAAAGAAATAAACGAAAATAGTTTAGAATATAACAGTAACACTACCATTAAATACTAAATTTTCAAGGATTAAATGAAAGATGGCGGGAAAAAACAGGTGTATGCTATTTTGATTTTTAATTTTTAGAAGGTTGGATATTTTTTGAATTAAAAAAAGAAAAAAAACCCCTCAAATTTAATTTATTTTGTAAATTCAAAAACTACTTTTTTTCCATCCCAATTTTCCACAAAGCTAAATTTTCATTCAAAATACAAAGCTTTAAAATATGCTAAACTGAATTTTTGAGGTGTATTTCTAAATCAATGTGTTGTGAGGTATTTCTGAAAAAGTAAGCATAATATAACCTTTACTCAAATACGTTTCAAAAATATAGCTTTAAAATTTATTTATTTTATCATCTATTTAAGTTTGTTGGTTTCTCCCAATTTCCTTTTATTAGAAAAAAAAGAGAAAAAAATCATTTTTATTGAGCGGTTTCCCGGAGGCGTTTCTCTTTTGGCTGCTGCCCGTAGCTCGTTCGAGATTTAATTCCTCGAATCCGGGAAAACCCTTCCTGGTCGTCTGGGAGCTCCATCCCTGCACTCCAGACATACCAGGAGAAATAACCAAAATAGAAACCGCTCTCTAGCGCCGCGTAGCGTCGGGAAACGAAACAGAATCGTGCGAACGAGAGTATTCCCAGATTATTCTTTCCAATTAATCTGCATGTGAGACAGTTCGAAATTATTTGGAAATGATATCCGGTATGCAGTCTGTGTCTTTCTAGAGAAGGGACGAAAATTTTGGAAGGAAATTTGACCCAAGTGCACCGTGGAATTCCGATTCAAACGCAGGAGGCGGGCAAAAATGGCTTCTTTTTGCGTTATCGATCCGAAAGCGATGGCAGCCGGCTGAAAAGAGAACTTCGCACTGTCAACGAAATTGGATATCAAAGAGAAATAAACAAAACTGCAGCTAGGCAATAGCAAAATGGATTCATTTCTAAAATTTAGACTTACTTAGACAATGTTACCACACATTAGATTTTGTTCATGGATTATAATCAACCTCTTTGGATTTGTGTATGCTCAAGGTAAGTTTTGTTTGAATTTTAGGGTTAAGATAACTAAATATTAATTTCATATTCTTGGTTACTCATACATTATTTTTTTTAAATTAGTATACGTGCACAATTCATTGAAATCCATTCGGATGAAAAAAAACCCCATTCAATACAAAAATATTGCACTTTGTTTTTCAATTTTGTCTGTGCCCATCCAAATATTTTGCAGATTTGTCAGAACTGCTGATAGTGGCATTAAACCGAATTATTTAATTGTAAATATACATTTTTGAGTTTTTAATGAAATGGTCGATGAACTGCGTAAATAACTGGCTTTCTTTATTTCCAGAAACATTTAAAGTAAACAATAGAGGGCGCGTCAGTATTTGTGCGTGGAAATAATTATTGGACATCCTGAAATAACATAAATTATGTGGAAATTAAAATTCCTCTTACGCAAGAATGGTCATTCATTTTAAAATTGAAATTCTTCTCTTTTTCTTCCTTTTACAAAAAAGGAAGTATTGTATTCGCGAAAAAATTTTCACTCAAAAATCGGCTTTAATTTCCATTTTGCTCACCTCCGAATGAATGTTGAGTTTATTTTTCAACCCGACCACACGTGAATATATGCCTAGGAACGTACAGACACCCAAAATATCCATTTTGACGATCCTCGAGTTAATTACAACGAGTTTTCTCGTGACGTCTGTATGTACGTATGTATGTGCGTATGTGTGTATTTGTGTATGTATGTCGCATATAACTCAAGAACGGAATGTCCTAGAAAGTTGAAATTTGGTAATTGGACTCCTAGTTAGGTCTAGTCGTGCACCTACCTTTTTGCTTGCATTCGGATGCTCCAAAAGGGGGCCTTTTGCCCCTTTTTTGGGGAAAATCATTGTTAATTTCGATGTAAACTCAAGTGGTTTTATAATTTGGCGGACACTTGGCCAGTCTTTTGGTCGCCAAGGTTTTTCGCCAACTTGGCGACAAATTTGGCGATTTTTTAAAATTATTATTTTTTAAATTTGGTTTCAATTTGGCCACAGTTGGTGATATTTAGAGAGTAAACTATCGAGTCACATTAAAACTGCCAATAATGAGAAAATGACATTAAATTGGAGTAAAAGGAAGTCATGTGATGCACACATCAGCTCGTTTTTAGTTGATTTTTTGTATCTGTTGATATCACATGTACAAGCTAACTGGTGTTAAATGTTACTAAATTCAAAAGAAACCCTTACTATGAGAAATCGAATAATTTAATTTTAAATATACAAATGAAACTCAAATTAAAACGTAATATTTAATTGAAATATTGAATGATAAAACTCTTTTCATAATTTTGTTTTTCGCAACGAATATAAGTTATATATTTCTGAATTTCTGAAATTTTTGGTAAATTTCAGAATTTACAAAAATAGTACAAATTACACATTTAACTTAGTTTTAGTTACTGCACATTACTTAAGTCCTTTAATTACGTATTAACTTTGTTCAAATGCAGAACTGATTATACAGGATCCTGTATACTGATTAGTTTAAGATTAAAGTGTTTGTTGTATACTTTAAGTGTGTTTCATAAATAAGTTCAGATGACAAACAACTTTTCTTCCCTTTATTCATTGTAATTTCTTTTTCATCGCGATATTGAAATACAGTTCATACATTAGAAGTTTAAATTTTACAATTTTGATGTTTACACTTCGTTTGAATTGAAATGTTTTCGTTTAGTCTGAAAATATTGATTGCGTTTCAAGTTTATTTAGCGAACTACAATTTGTCAACAAAGACACAAGGAAATAAATGCATTTGTCAGTTTATCAGCTCTCAACATCCATGCATTGAAAGAAAGTGTTTGAATCTTGCATTGCTAAGTCAAAAGATGCTTTCATTGTTACTAATTTTAAAGGATTTTTTGTTAAAGAAATAATATTTAAAAAAAAACAAAACAAACAATACCTCATTATTTGAGATGCCTTGCTAGCATATTTTCCGTTCTTAAAATAAAGTTAAAATAATATTTAAAATAAATGAAAAATGCTCAAAGGTTTTTCTACGTAAGGGAGGGTGACCCGAAGCGGGTAGGTCGTCCAAAGCGGGTAGGCCTTCGTGTGCCCCCCTCCCTCATGGTGTGCGTATGTCGCACATGACATTCATATGTCGTGTTTACATGAACACCCTTGAGTTTTTATCTGTCCCAGCGAAGCAACAGTGAAGCATTATAGCGCAACCACGCTTAAAATAATAAAATGGTGCATTTCTAAAAAAAAAAAAAAAAGTCTTGTAACTTGGGATTAGTCGAAGACCAGCTTATTTTTTTATTGTCAATAGTATTACGTTATTCTGGCAACATCCACCTACAAACTACGATAGTCATTTCGTTTGTTTGTTTTTTTAATTTAAGTTTATAATTATTTAAATAAAAAACGTGCCTTTGGAAAAAGCGGGTCGGGCAAAGCGGGTATAGGATTTAATCATATATTTGTTTATAATATCTTGACTCTAGATTTTCTATTTCAATAGGATAAGTATAATTTTAAAAAGTAATTTTTTAGGATGGCAATTAATTAAACTATTATATATAATCAGTTATTTCTTTATGTTTTATAAACAAATGTGCTAACTTTAAATTGGATAAGTACAATTATTTAATATATTTTTTTTTATAATGGCAGGTAGCTAGTCAACTATATTAATCATTTATAACTTCACATTTGATTGGCAAATGTACTAAATCACAATTAGTTAAGCTTACTCGCTTTGGGCTCCCTGGTAGGGCAAAGCGGGTTCATGCAATGTTTGTAAAGTTTGATAATAAATAAATATTGGGTTTGAAATAGTACAAAAATCGCTTTTTATTTTGAAGTTCAAGAATCCTGCTAGGAAATGATACCGAAATTGCTGAGATAAAAGTCCAGAAACTACAATTTTCGAGCGTTTTTCGAAAACTTACCCGTTTTGGGCCCCCCCCTCCCCTATGACCCATTCGTCTATGTTAGAAGCGCTTTATAAACAGTTGTTCCTACAGAGTTTTGAGAAAGCATATCATAGTATTCATAATTTCATTTTGCGCTTGTTCTGTGATTGTAACTTTTCTTTATGATTAGAGCGATTTTTTGAAAGGCTCATTTGTCCACTCTGTTACGTGAAGTGGTCAAAATATTTAAAAATCCTTCATAAATTACGTATGTACAAAATATCGATACTTCATTGAAAATAAATAAATGGGGCATCACATTAAAAAATTAAAAAAAAGAAAGAAAGAAAGAAAAAAATGGCGAAAATTATTTAAATTGACAAACGAAATTCATTCGTGTCGGACATAATTTGTACTGAGCAATAAGTTACCGCTCTTACCCAGGGCTAAAGCAGAACTGCACATAAAATACTTTAGCCCTGGTTTAAGGGCGGCAACTTACTACTTATTATTTAGGCTTTTGCCTTCATTTTACGAGTTGAACTGCACCATTGCTTGCGGATTCTCGCTGGTGGGCCAAATTATTTTTAGCTACCACTTTGAAGGTAACCTCAGCTACAATAAGAGGACACTTGCCTATAGCTCAGTTATGGCATGTCCCAGACTGATGGGTCCTTGACGAGGACAAAATTGCAGTCTCTGGATAAGCGGCTGTCGGTATTTTACATGATTTGGACTATTTTGTTGGGAATGACAGTTTGACCTGAGTGACATTACTCATTGTGCGTTTCCTTTGCAGTGGCGCCGAAGCTGGCTCCCCTGCCTCGCGAGCTGGAGTTCAGGCGAGGCGAGCGCTTCCAGCTGGTGTGCTCGTGCCGGGAAGGAGAGCCGCCCCTGACCTTCGGATGGGTCCGGGACGGCCAGACCCTGGTTGAGAGCCCCGAGTCCCTGCAGATCCGGCGCTTCGACGAGTTCTCCTCTTCCATCATCATGGCTGCGCTGCGCGAAGACCACGCCGGGAACTACACCTGCATCGTCTCCAACCTAGGGGGTAGCGACAGCTCGACTGTCGTGCTCAGGGTGCTCGGTACGTATCAAACGAGTTTTTTTAATGACTTTGGGGTTCTCCATTAATGATATCGCACTTTCTAAAAAAATGACTCCCTCACCCCGTGTTACGAAGTGTCGCAATTGACCCACTCCTCTTCCTCTTTGTCACTTGTCACATTAGTTTTCATAAGCATATCACTATAAAAAGTGTGTGATGTCATACTTCTTGTTACCCCTTCACTCCGTGGGTGCCCCGATGGGAGGTCATAATGACCTCCTAAAAATTGTCACCATTCGGCAAATTTTGCTTGACGATTCGGCAAACTTGGAGACATAATTGTAATTTTTAAAGGCCCGAATGTACCTCTTCATTAAATGTGTATGTGCAGTGTGCATAACCCGTATTTTATCATCATCATCGTCAAGGATTAGGCATATAGTCTTTTCCGGCTTCTTGGTCGCCCCACCGTTTCCTGGGCCTACCGCGGTCTCGCTTGCCCCTTGGTCTGTAATAAAAGGCAGGAAGTCTCCCTCGTGTCATGCGTCGAACATGGCTTTTCCAATCGTTACGATATTCTGTAATTTTTTCATTGAGGCTGAATATCTGTAATTCTCTTCGAATAGATTCATTCCTTATTTTATCTAGGATAGTGTAGTTCTTTAGTGATCGCAAATATTTCATCTCTACTGCTTGAATTCTACTTGTTACTTGAGTGTTCAAAGTCTATGTTTCGGAGCCATATAGTGTAGTTGGCACCACCATAGCCTTATAGAACTTCAGTTGTGTTTCCTTTCTCGTTTTTCCCTTTAGGGTTTTTGTGAGGGTTCTACATAAGTGCGTGTATTTTATCATTGGGAAAAACTTGGAAAACCATTCGGCAAAATGAGAATTCCATCAATCCCGAAAAACATTCTAGGCTCCTCTCCTTTACAAACCAGCCCCATAACTTGACATCATTTTCGGTCTGCCTCATGTTTTTCCCCCCCATTTGTCTGGCTTTTTTTTTTTTTTTTTTTTTTTTTTAAAGTTGATAGACTCAGGACGTTTGGCTTGTATCAAACGATTTTTTTTAAATGACTTTTTATTTTCATTTATCTGACTTTTTAAAAATGTTATTTTACTTTAAAAAATTCTATCGTTTTTAAGGTAACTTTTCATCGTTCAAGTCTTTATAAAAAATAGGTAGGTTGTATGAATATCTTATTTTCGACATATTAGGAGAAAGAATAAATTAAGATTCTACGATGATTATTAGCCGTAAACTACTCAAGATTTAAACAACTGACTTGCTTTCTTTAACTGTTAGGCCTAATGTAAGTGCACAAGATGTTAAGGCGATAAGTTACATGTAGTGTAAGTCGACGTTGATTGCTGAAATTTATTTTTTTAATTCAATGAACTACTAATTTACTAAAAGTCGAGATTTCTCTAAGATCTTTATTACTCTATCATGGGAGCTTTTTTTTGAGTTCAGTTTACTCCTTTTCAGGAGATAAGATCCGGTTGGAGTTGATAACTTTTATTTGTTAAAACTTTTTTATGTGTGCAAATGAGGCATTAGTCATTGTTTAACCATTACAGTAAAATTAAATGTTTGGTCAATTACTTTATATACTTGTCATCCAAAGATTATTTTAAACTTTTTAGTAAACTTGAATGAATCATAATTTGTCTTTTCAGTTCCACCGACCTGGTTGCGACAACCTTATGATATGTCTGTTTTGTCTGGAGCAAAAGTAACCCTGAATTGTGAAACTTCTGGAACTCCAAAACCGACCGTCACTTGGAGAAGAAGCAAAGGTAAAATAAGGTTCCCACCAACGTAAAAATTATATTTTTATATTTTTTACTTTGGTGAAAACAATCTGCTTTTATCATGAATCGCACTGAACGATTACTGGTAAGTATAGTAAATTTGCGTACGACCCCTTACGATTCGTCGTCTTTCCAAGAATGATTGAAGGTTCTTTCATTAGATCACCGATATCTTCCTAAATTTTTAAAATACTGAACTGGACTTGGATTATGAGTTGGGAGGTCTACTTTCGTTTTAAATTATGAAGTATAAATTGATATCTATTGCGCATGTGCGGTGAACATTTGATTGTTTAAACATTCACATTCTATCAAATTTTCAGCATTTTAATTTCAAGTTTTAGCATTATATTTTCCTTATGTTGTAAAATACTCTAAAAGTTTGATAAGGGGCGACGGAAAATTTTGAGCGATATAAGCCAAAATCCTTCAAATATGCTTTGTATTTTTAAAAGAAATGCTTATATCTTCGTGAAGTGATATTTTTACGAAAATATAAAAATAAATTTTACATTTAAGTTCTTAAACTTATTTCTGAAGTTTATTGCTTATTCCCCATAAAAATCACTTTCAATTTCGTAATATTTGTCTTTTTTAAGGGAGTCTTAGAAAAGGTCTCAATGTCTCGGAACAGGACTTGGCGGTGCAAGCTTTGATCATCAGAAACGTACAATTAGCCAGAAATCAAATGGCCTAAATGTTTTCTGTAGTACACTGTCCCCGTCACAAATGCAGTGACCGTGAAAAAAGATCGTCTCATTGTCACCTTCTCTCTCGACTTCAGGCACCACGGCGCAACTGATGAAGTGAAAACTTTCCTCTCTGCACACGCTGATAGTTACATTAATATCACAGATAATTTCTTTTTTTTTCTTTTTTGAATCATCGGGGAAGCGGGAAAGTATGGTGAATAAGTCACCAGTTGTTGCCATTTTACAATGCAAAATTGTGCACATCTAACGAGCAGTTTCCGGAAGTGAATCGATTTTTTTTCTTCACTACTCATCATTTATATCTTTTTTCGCCGAGTGCCTTTTTTACTAGAAAGCAACGATTTAGTTCGCAGAACATTTAAGCATGTGTTTGAATAATATCACGCTTGAATAGTATCGTATTAGCGCATAATAAAACGAGCGTTTTTTTTCTATTACGAACTGTTTAAGTTTGTACACTATTAGTCGTTGTGTATAGAGTAAAAGAAAGAAGTGACTTCAATTCAATCAGCTAGAACAGTTAATGTTGAAAAATATTTTAAGAAATAAGAGTACTGAGATAGTTAAATATCTATTATCTTCCTTGTATTTGTTTTTCAATTTATTCAAAATTTTCCTGGTAAAGTGAAACATGTTTTTTATCAAATGAAATTGGCAAAGAAGAAATTAAGGAAGGCCTTTGCTGACCCAATTTAGAATGCATGCTAATTTAGTTCACGTTGCGAATGATGCTATTTTTTTAGTGAAACAAAGCAATCAGCAATGGATATTTATCATTGTGTAACATATATGTTTTTAGAAAACTTACTTCAAAACAATAAAGCACACATCTGTTTTCCTCGGCAGAACTTTTCTTGCGCTTTATACAACCTCTGAATCGTCATACATTTTATTTTTAAATTACCCGCACGGCTTTGCCCGTAGTAGAAAAATAAAAGGTCTTTTGGTTCGCCTGTATATTTACAAATAATGTATGGTGGTTTTCTCGCCAGTTGGTTTGCCCATGTTACGGTTCCACGTTATGATTACTTGGTAATTTACTCGTCCATCTTATGATAATTTTGCTCGGGAAAATATTCTTAAAATTGGAATAGAAAAAGAACAAAATCGAATTTTCGAAAAATCGCTTCGAGGTGCACACACCCATGCTATAAACTAATTCTGTGCCAAATTTCATAAAAATCGGCCGAACGGTCTAGGCATTATGCGCGTCACAGAGATCCAAACAGAGAGAAATCCAGACAGAGAGACTTTCAGCTTTATTATTAGTAAAGATGTTCTTTAATGGACTCCAAATATTAAATTGTCTGATCCTCGTTATTAATAGAAAATGAATGGCAAGCCCAAAATAAGTGAAAATGAGAAAATGTTTCCTGTGCTTCAATTATAGTTTCTGTCAAGAGTAGTGTTGCGGATCATACTTTGGATGAAATTTCCAGACGTGAGTTCCAAGGTTTTAAAAATCAATTTCTTTTAATGCTTAAAAATCGCACAGTAAATGAATAGTCCTTTTTTATTACACAGATTTTAACTTCTTAGAATCGACAAAACAGTTGCTTTTATGAATGAAATACATGTATCTGCTGATTTAAAACCCTTTTTCGGCATAAATGCTTCTCGAAATTTCAATTAAAACTTTTTTTTGTTTGTGTTACAAATGCAAGAGTTAAAAAAAAATAATAAAAAAAAAAAAGAAGAAGAAAGAAAAGAAGACAAAGTAAAAAAAACCTTAAATTTATAACTTCAGTTATTTTCAATTCTCTGTGTAAGATTTTCTCAACTCAGCAAACAATTGAACATGCTATTTAAATTCGTTCAACATTTTTTATTCCATTTTAAATTATAGTTCTTATTTAACAAGAAGCTGAGTTACTTGTATATAAATACGTTATGTGATCACGGCGAAGAAAAAAAATACGGAAAATAATAATAGCAGTATGCATGGGAACCAATGCAAGGTTAATTACTAAAGCTAAAACTAAGTCGCATGTTTTATAAAGAGACACTACAGTTGGAAAAATTCGGCCAAAAAGTTAGGCATACATTTTATTTTTCTTATGCATCGTTTTTTTTCCCCCCGTTAAGATCGATTAGTTCTTACTATGAGATTCACCCATAATAACTCTTACTGCAGTGGTGTTAGGATAAACGTGTCAATACGTATTTTTTCATATAACACCTTGAGAGAAAATGCTAAGAAACCTGACGTACTGGAAAATATGGATGACTTAAGTTCTATGAATTCGACTTTCAACAGATATTTTAAAGTAGTATTAGAAATGTTATTTGAGTTATTTTGTGCTACGAAATGTTGCGTATCAGAAGTTAGTATCTATTTTTGCAGCCTAAAATTACAAAAGTAACGTATGAAATTATGCAGTAAAATTGAGTTCAAAATAGAAATATGTCGAACTAGTGGCACCCGCACGGCTTTGCCCGTAATAGAAAATTAAAAGGTCATTTGGTTCGCCTGCATATTAAAAAATAATGGATGATGAAGTTCTCGCCAATTGGCTATGTTAAATGAATAGCCCATGTTACGGTTCCACGTTATGATGATTTCGTAATTTACTATTCCACGTTGATATAATTTGCTCGGAAATTTTTTTTTCGTAAAACTGGTATAGAAAAAGAACAAAATCGAATTTTCGAAAAATCACTTCGAGGTGCACACCTCCATGCTACAAACTAACTTTGTGCCAAATTTCATGAAAATCGGCCGAACGGTCTATAGGGGCTATGCGCGTCACAGAAATCCTGACAGACAGAGATCCGGACAGAAGCCTGACTGACAGGGAGACTTTCTGCTTTATTATTAGTAAATATAAAGAAGAGAATCAGCGAAGGAGGAGCACAACTTGCAAATGAGCAGTTAGATTCCTGTTTTGAGAAGAAAATGAGCTTAAGGAAAGAACAAAAGATCCGATGAAAGCTAAATAAATTGCTTTTATTTTTTATGATAAAAATACCTTTGGAAAGGCTTTTTCCTACAAAATTACCTTTTTTAAAATTATCCTCCTAGTGTAGATACACAAATCTATGGGCACAAACAGTGAAATAGAAATACAAAGATAAAATCTGAAGTTACACAGACAATAAATAAACGTTTCTAAAGGACAACATCAAACAATATCAATGATATTAAAATGCTTAAAAAGTCAAGAATTTGTAAAATGTTTGTCAAAAGGAGTTCCCTTCTTGTCTTCCCAATACACGCATTAATTCTAAACATTATAATTGCTAAGTTTATGTGAAACATTTGAAAAGTTTCCCTTCTCCCCGGAAGGTATCTGGAACGAGTTTATAGAAGTGGCATTCATTTTAATTAACTAATGAAGTTTTTTTTTAAGTGTGAACTAAATGTGATTTGCAGGGAAAGTCGGCAAACAATAGAACAAGTGAACTTTCCAATTTCGCAAGTATTGTTCAGTGATATTTTACTTATAAAGTATTTGAACCCAGACATGTTCACCATAAACTCAATTTTCATTCGTGCATTTCATGGAGAAATGTTCTATTGCTGCTAAATACGACAGTGATCCTCATAAGATTTTGAATATCTCTGTAAATTCTGGTTTTCAGGATTTAATCTTCAGCAAATGGAGAGTTTAACAGTGAACCATTGGCGTATGGGTGAGGACGGAAGCTTAACAACGTCATCCGTCAGAAAAGAAGACGAAGGTTTCTATTCCTGTGAAGTAGCCAATGGCGTCGGAGAAGGACTGAGGAAGACTGTTCGAATAGAAGTTCAAGGTTAGTGAAAAGATGACTCTTGGAACTCTAAGTTTTTAATTCAGAGAAAAATACGGACATTTTTTTTTTTTTCAGAAATAAATAAACAGAATACAGATTTAGTTTTAATAGAACCGAAGCTACATCTCGCAATGCGGTCACCGCGCTATCTTCCCGCAATCGGCAGATGGGTGCCACAGGACCCACCGACTTTTGTCAATAAGTAGGGTAGGCCGGGGCATGTTTACGCATGGGTCACGTTTACGCAGTGCCCTTTTTTCAAAATGAATTATAACCATAGAGCCAACAGTCATAACAGATTGATGCTGCTCCCTAGGAAATATTCTCACAAGTTTTTGAGTTCCAGTCGAGCTTCGGCCTAGCATGCGGAAAGTATAATCTGTTTTTTACCAAACTGAGTAAATTTTGTGTTGAACGTTTTGAAGCTTATTGTGAATAAATAATACTTCTTTAAGAAAGAACAAATATATAAAAAATAGCAGAATTTTATCCTTTTTTGAGAATTGTATTTGTATGAACTGAAATGTTATTTAACTTTTCTGCACATTAAAAGTAAATCCGAACTTGGTGACGAGGCAAGTTTACGCGTTGACGTCGGAGTACCTTTATGCATGTTCTTACTGTGTCTTACTTAAACGTGCCCCTGACACTTGTTTCGCTCCAAACTGTCTCAAACCTCTTTGGTATTTTCAGGCCATTTAGTTTTGAAACTTATAAACACTTCTAATTAAATACTGTGCATAACTGACCTGTTTTAAAATGTGGAAATTTTTACTCATTAATGTAATCCTTTTTCTCAGTTCCTCCAAGTGTGACGGTTTCAGAGTCAGAGAAGACAGTGAAGAAGGGGGAACCCACCACGCTCCGCTGCGATGTCACCGGCGATAATCCTCTGACAATCAGCTGGGGTAAAGCCAATCGTAATTTACCCCTCGTCAACGAAGATAGGTAAGTCATTTAATTTCGATTTAAGTTCACCCTAACTCTGCGTTTCTCAACCCTTGAGTGACCTTGATGACCAAGTTTTCAATTATAATTTTTACCATGCTCACCCTTCCTCTTAAAATAGCAACGTAAGTAACAATGCGTTTTGAGTATTTTGAAGCTAAAGCTACACTACAACCTTAAAAATCGATCCTAAAAGCTGGAAATGTTGATTTGAAGCTAAATAATAGATTCCCACGGCTTCGAAAAGTATTATCTAAATGCTCAGCTATTACGCAGAATTAGATTAAAAGTAAATGATGTCTGTTTATCTATTCATAGACAGAATTACATAAATAATTTAAAAGTCTTGTTTAGCTCACTCTAATTTCACATAGTTAAACAAAATTTTTTTTGTCATGCTTCTATTATTATTTTTTTAATATAGTGGTTAGAAATTGACTTTATCTTTGTACCGATTGGAAGTTGTGTCCACTATCGGACGCTGAACAGCAACAAAAATGTATATAAATAAAATTCGACTACATTTATTAGTGTATGTATTCATGTCCTCCTAAAGTCGCTTATGATTAGCTATCAGGTGGATAACGTCTTCACAGATTTCAGGTATACCTTGATAAGGGTCACTTAACAGGTTCAAAAATTCTACAAATGCTGCCAAGCTTGGCAGCATTTGTGATTTTTTACTTAATTTGACCCCCAAATTTCTGCTAAGTCACAAAAACTAATGCCAAATTGGCCAAATGGCTTCGGTTATTCTCCAAGCCCATAGTCTCTAAACAGATATGGTTATGACTATGGGAGGCGCCGAATCTATCCGCCGAGTTCTGTATTGAAACCTTGTTAAATTTTACCAGTAGCAGATGATAGATCTACATCAGGAAGACGAAAATTACTCTCAAATTTGCGGCACCTAAAGCAACCAGGCGAAACAAATTTCATTCACCAACTAAGTATGTACTAAAATTACACTGAAATAAATAAAGATTTGGCTCATTGAGTAATTAGCATATACACTCATCTCTCCTGTCCGTTGTTTTGTACTTGAATTAACATTACTAACATTTCGTGAATTGTAACTGACGCTAGCGCCATTCATTCACCAGGATCAAAATCCAAGAGGACACGACCGTGGAAAACTCTTCTTCATCTGTCATCATCCGCAACACGGCCGCCGAGGACACTGGCCTCTACATTTGCATGGCTCGAAATTCCTACGGACAGAGTCAAGCTACTATCAGACTGAGGATTGTAGGTGAGATCAATATAAGTGTCATTCATATAACAGGGGGTGCCCACATCCCTAAGAGCAAGGGCGCCCCCCCCTAAATATCGTGAAGAGCCCCCGAAACCAAAAGCTCCGCCCACAAAAAAAATTAAAAATACCCCTAAAAATTGCAATGGCGCAACCTGCGCCATGACCCTTTTTAGGTGGGCACCCATGCATCATACAAGTAAATAATAAAGCACAGTATTGAAAACAAAGTAAACGATACGAATAACAGGTAAAAGCTCTTGACAATTTTATTGCCTTTAAACTCAGGGCTGCCTGGGATTGGGTTTTCAAGAGACCTTAGGTTCTCGGGATTTTTCTCGAATTTCTTTGGTTTTTGGGTTTATTCCAGAAAAGAATAAATATTTTACCGCATCATGTTATTTAAACTAAAATATGGTTTTTCTGTTAGCCAATCTAGAATTCACATGCATAAAATTTTCAAAAAGGTTGAGTTATTACAAAACAAAAAAAAAAAAAAAAAAATAAATAAAAAATAAAAAATAAATAAAAAAAATAAATGAAAAAAAATAAATAAATAAAAATAAATAAATAAAAAAATAATAAAAAATAAATAAAGAATAAATAAATAAATAAAAATAAAATAAAATAAATAAAAATAAATAAATAAATAAAAATAAATAAATAAAAATATATATGAAAAATCTTTTCCTGTATAAACCTGGATGTTATTTCTGTCCTTTTGCTTCTTACTTTGAAGAGTATCTTGTACTTTCTGTAATGTATAAACTGTTTGAAGACATTTACAACTTTTTTGCTTTTGTCGCAAACAATTTTTACACCGTGTTTTTTTTTTTTTTTTTTTTTTTAATGTTCCGGGAAAATACCTATTGAGAGATCAATCTCAGTATTTAGTAACACAATTTCTCACTTTATCACTTTTCAGATTACTCAACTACAATAGTAGCATGTACGTAAAATTGAATAAAATCTCTTATTCACATGATTTTGAGTTTTATTCATCGATCTTGGGCATTTTATGAACTTAATCTTGGATTTTACAAAAAATTCCAAACGCAGCCCTGCTTGAGCTTGCCTGCCATCTGAGTTTTATTTTATGAAGTTAAATATTTTCTTCAAGTTCTGTTGTTATCTTCAGTTATAAGAATTCAAGAACGTAAGGAAAAAAAAAACTTGAGCATCTAACCAGGGGCGTGCACTGAAATTTTGGGGACCCTCACAAATGACTTTTACGGGCACCCTTCATATTGTTCCCCCCCCCCCACGCCCCAACATATATTTCACCCCACATTTTAAAAATCTCGTGTCCCCTTCAGGCCCGGGTCCGGACCAACAGGTGTCCCTTTTAACCCCCCCCCCCCCCGTGCACGCCCCTGCATCTAACTTTTTCGTATAAAAAGTGCCAATGTCTTAAACAAATTTGTAACTGAATTGTAATTTTTGAGCTATTGGTTACATACAAATGAATGCTTGCTGTTATTTTCAACTTCAACAATGGCACATCTTGCTTTGATTGATTCTATTTTTCTTATTGAAATCACGAGAAAAGAACCTCATTTTTAAATACTTCAAATTAATAGGCAAAATATAGCTTCTTTAAACATGTAAAAACAAACATGTATTATAATATTAAAAAATAACATTTTCTTTGTAGAGCAACCAAGCATTCCTCTCGATTTCATCGTGTCTGAGGTGTGGTGCAAGAGCGTTAGATTAAGATGGAAGCAACCTTATAACGGCAACAGTCCCTTATTGCATTATATCATTCGTTACAAAATTAAAGATGGTAAGGTTTTCATGTTATATTTTATGCACGACTATTTTTGTTAATAATATTTTCTGAATAATTCTTTTGTGAAACAGCGAGTTATGTCAGTAAAATAATTGTACGACATTATATCTGAGTATGTATATCAAAAAAGAGCAAAAATAAATCATATAATCGGTTTATTTTTCAACAGAATTGTAATTCAGTGCGGGTTCACAAGAACATTTTATTATACTCCAATCGAGCTAATTCAGTGTTTTTTTTTCTTTTGAAAATTTTAGCTAACCTTAAATTAAATATAAAATTTGTTTCAAGAATAGCTAAATGACCATCACTCAATTTACTGAAAGCTGCATGTTTTAATACACAGTGCAGGTTCACAACATACTATGCATTCAAATTGGAAACATCATCTCTCTCGTAGTCTCAAAACACCTATTTCAGGCTTTTTAAACACTTTCACAGGATGATCTTAAGTAAATTAAAACCCCTAAATACGAAGCTCTAGTGACTTATCCACTGAACTAATTTATACGAAATTTCATACATGGATGTGTGAAGATATGCGTCCCAATCCAAATCAATAGCCCTGGGGGGGTACTGGATGGGAGTTTTTTCAGTTTCTGATCTAAATTTAAAACAAGAAAAGAAAAAAAAAAAAAAAAAAAAAAAACAGAGCTGTCTTGGGGGCCTTTCCAACAGGTTGAACCACGTACAGTGGTAGATACGGAGAACCCTGAAGTGTAATGTAATGTTGAGTATCATGTGATCTTTATGATGATCACTTGACATTGATTCCAAACTTGGCTGTTTGGTGATTTCCAGCCACATTTTGCTCCACGATATCGCCACTTGGCAAAATCTCTTAAGTTTTTCGCTAATTCTTAGTTAATCTTTCGTCGCATATTTTTATCTTGTTACTTTATTTTTTAATTATAATTTTTAAATACTAGTACAAATTACTAGTGCAATACATGAAATACACCACCAGCTCAGTCATTCCAGCCGAGGGCTGCAGTTTCGTGCTGCAGTCCTAGGACGACACTGCAGTCCTCGGCTGGAATGACTGAGCCGGCGGTGTATTTCATGTATTTCTGCCTTAGCCTTGGCTGTAGGGCGGTAACTTACTGAAAATACTAATCCAATGTTATATATTGGTGGTTTTGCCTGACGTTTTAAAACTTAGTTTTTAAGATTATAGGAATTTCTACTTTCTTTTGTTAGAAATTAAGCTTTGGATAGAGCTCGCAAACATAATTTGACTGTTTATTTGAACACAGAGAAAGTGTGAAATGTACTTGGTAGGAACTGTAACACATCGCAATATAGGGATCAATTTGTTGTCTACTAACTCCCCCCCCCCCATTTTACTGTTTTACTCATTGAGCTATAACACAAAGAGAAGAGAACTTCCCATTCTTTTACACTGAGGCTCACGGTCTGAATTTCGAGCGAGTTTGGCAAAACCAATTGCATTATAAAACATCTTGTTTAATGGCAAAAGACCGCTTCTTTTGCCACGACGATTTGAACATATTAAGGATTTGAAAAATGCATGTCGAAAGGCTTTACATGATAGAACTTGAGTTTAAATGTTAAAAGTGCGATTCTTTTGCCATACTCGCGCAGGCAAAAAACGAACGGATTAGTTCGCTCTCCTCTTAGTGTTACTTCATTGCTTTGCTTACGTATCATTTAGTTGAAGCCGTTGGAGGTATTTGTATTTTCGGTAATCGGCAATGATATTAATTCAAACTTGCATTCAACAGGCGATTCCAGGCCCACGGAGACGAAAGTGCCCGGCAGTCAGAGCAGCGTCGTGATTCGAGACCTGAGGCCGAACAGTCAGTACAGTTTCCAGGTGGTGGCTGTGAACGAGGTGGGAGCCAGCGGTGCCTCCTCAGCCCAGCACGCTAGCACGACAGAGGAAGGTGAGCGTGGGTCAAACTTTAACCTGCGTAGACGTTCCCTCCCTCCCAATCCCTATATTCCTCCACCCTTCGCTTTAACAATCTCATACCTTCTGAGATTAGTATGAGTTTATGTTATAGTTGTGCCATGGAGAAATGGCAGATGAGCTAGAAGCGAAGATAAATCACTTCATTTTTGTAGTAAGTAGATTCTGCGAGAAACGCGCTTTCAGCAAAAACTTTACTGCTTGTGCATTTTTGTTAATCCTAGCTATTACAGAACAAAGTAATTTCCACTTTCAGTCCAACTGCCATTTCTCTGCATCACAACTGTAAGATGGTTCCACTCCTGACACGAGACAAAAGAAATCTCACCCTTCTGAGCATGCGCACCAGCATGCTTCTGCTAACGACGTCGCTGAACGTTTCAAGAATTTTCATAAACGATTCGCCTTTTTCAATGTTACTAAGATAACGGATGATTACCTTCTTCTAAAGCCATTGTTGATACTTTTTGATTAACATGTCCTCTTATTGCACAGTGTTTGCTCAATGATTCTTTACTGCACTTTAAAAATGATGTTCAATACGGCATTTCAGAGGCAAACTGTTCGTTAAATACCAGGCCCGGATCTATAAATTTTGAGCCCCCTGCAGCAAAATCTGTATGGCCTCTTATTCAGAGGCCAGCAGTGTATATTTGCAATTTTTATAATTCTTAGTGCTAGTTTTTTGTTTTCAATTTTTTGGGCCGTTGGGCCCTTTAGGACGTGGATCCCTCCGCACTACAGGGTCTGCGGGCACGCAGATCCGGGCCTGTTAAATTCGCCATGACTGAAGATCTGGCAGGGAAGCAGAATCTGTAGCAACATGCTGTTGGGCGGCTACGGCAGGAGAAGCGTATTGTGTCGTTGTCTCGTTCCATGTCAAACTTAAATTAGCTGGCGTAATGCGCAGAGCAGGGGTTATACGCGAATGTTAGTGTGCAAAAGTACAAAAAGCCATCCCCCTTCCCCCGTCTTAAATTTCGGCCTTTCAAAATTGTTTCTCCTGTATGCTAGAGCAAGAAAGACAGTTCAGTGTTAGTTTCCGAACACTAAAAAATGTTTTGAAGTTGCAGATTATATAAGGAAGTTGTTTGTAAGATGCATTTTATTCAAAAAGACCTCTTACCTATGATTCCTAAATAAGCTGATAAAATCATTGAACATCCTCATCCATATAATAGCCAACTCACTGATCGAGTAACTATGACGTCACCAATAATGAAACTCGCGCCGCAGCAAGATAATTTGATAATATTTTCTGGCAACGTTTGATATGCAGGGAAAGGCTTAATTTTGGCAAGGCTAAACTGGACTCGGTAACTTAACTGTTTTACTGGTAAGGCTGTCACTTTAGGAAAATGAAGAAACGAAAAGTGGCCAACAAAAACGCCATCTAGTGGAGTTTGGGGTTCATCCAAAAGAGTTAAGATTGAAATTTCAACTATCAAAATATTACCAAACATGCAATTGCTTCGTTCAAATGTAGAAGCAATTTTCACCCATCATTCCTTGACTTTCTTGTGTAAAATAAGCTCCAACATTTCGTACGAAAGAAAAATTTAATGATGTTTTAACAAAATTTTTGGAAATTTATTTATTTAATTTTTTTCCACAAACTAATGCTGACTAAATTGAAAGTTAGCTAAATGTAATTTTCTCATTGCTTATATACAAAGTGTTTTAACTTTATAACCATTTTGACATTGAAATGTGTTACTTTTCTTCCTACAGAGCCGGAGGCTGCCCCAATAAACGTGCATGTAAAGAGCAAAGATGCGGCTGGTTTCCTTCTCTCGTGGAAGGTGAGTTTAATTAAGATGAATTTCTCAGAATTTTCTCTATGGACTGAGAAATGCTTGGAAAAAGAAAAGATGCTCATATGAGTGCATATAATCTTACCACTGATAAACTGGTTCGACTTCATGCAAAAAGCTCCAAATGAAGTAATTTTAGTTAAAATACAAAGCTTGTTTCATGTTTCTTTGGTAGATCGAGACATTATATTTGTGGAACTACAGTTAAAGTTTAAGACAAATAGTCTGGCTCACGAGTTCTCTGTCATATTCAACAAACCAGTTTCCCTGAAATTATTGCAGTACTGGTGCTTGCTTGATTTTTCCTGTAATAAAGCAAAAAATACTATTTTTTAAAAGAACTTAGACCTTTTAGACTTTTATTATGAGCTGACAGCTGATCATATAAATAGTGATGGTGGGTAAAAAACGGCCCGTGGACATAACTACCACTGTTCACGACGTTTTCAGCAGTTCTCCGTGTACGGGTGGAAATATTATAGTCAGATCTCAGGTCCTTTTTCAAATGTGCTTACGTATTAGACCAGCGTTTCATTACATTTTTTTGACCTACGGACCGACAATTGAAAAATGTTCATGGACCAGTGAGGTTTTTTTCCTTTTTTTTTCTTTTGCAAATAGAATTATAAAAAAGTCTCGAGGACCGTTAAAAACTAGTGAAATATTTTGCGAATCGGTACGTTTTTTTCTTTCCTCCCCCCCTCATAAATTCGTACCAATAATAATGAAGAAATAACAAATTTTGTGACAGTTCTTCAAAACCATTTATGGTATTAACGAACGATCACAAATTATTTGAATTTAAAAATTGAGTATTTATTGCAATAAATTAAATGTAAGCAAATAAATATTTGTGGGAAATAAGAAAATTACCAAAATAAATATACCTTTACAAAATTAAAATGCCGCATAGAATATCATGATCATTATTATGGTTCTTTAGTAAGGAAATTTTTTTAACGACCAAAAATCTTTGAGGACCGACAAAATTTTTCTATTGATCGGTGCCAGTACGTTGGTTTAGAATCGCTGAATTAGATTGTTTACAATCGATAATACGCTACCCCATCAAGTAAACATTGTTGACATATTAGAAGATGGAGTCACTGAGAAAATGCTATGACCAGGAAATTCTCCTGAATTTTACGATGTAGGAAGCTTTTATGGTGTTACATAAAATCAGTTTCAAAGAGATAGTTATACGAGAGAAGCATTTGACTTGTAGACTACACTATTGAAGACGTAAAACTTTGGTCCTCAAACTGTAGTTAACAACAATATTTACAGCATTATGTCTCGTCATCTATCTCATGGCTTGTCCTATTCAACATCATGGATGTTTGCTGATGCTTCATGCTTAATTTCATGATTAATACTGTCAGTTGCACAGAAGAACTGTTCGAATCTGTCGCGGTCCAAGCGGTAAAACCATAGATGTAGTATTTAATAGATACACAATAAGAAACCGGATCCATAGGCAACCGAGATCTTCTAGTAAACGGCAGTAGACGAGAAAGCGTTCGAAAAGCGCATGCGCGCAAACAACTTGCCGTAGCCTGATTAGATGCAAGCAGCGTTACATCATCGTAAGCTGCGCTTTTACATGTTTTATTCAATAACCGCACGTTCAATGACGGTCAGTGGCTGCAGATATGAATTGTGTATTTAGTTATACTACATCTATGGGGAGAAACTGGGTGCGAGGGAGGTCATTATCGCTCGTTGTAGTTGCGTTGAGATACAACGCGCGTTAAATGCGAACACGGGTTGTTATAGCGCGGCTCTGGAAAGTTGAACTCTGACCTTGACAATGTTTACCACTTTTCGGGAAATTCAGTGAAAAAGAGACACGTCGTTGGCGCGGATTTGAGTTGGAGTACTTTTGCTAAAGTACTACGAAAGTAGTAATCTTTTTCCACTCAACGCCAATCACCTTCATTATAACTCGAAAACGAGGTAAACATTGTCAAGGTCATAGCTCAACTTACCAGAGCAGCACTATGCTTTAATCTTACCACTTTCATTTGTTTATGCTGCCTCCTTTTACTACTCTTACGCCAAGAGTGTTTTTTGAACTTGTTCCTTTCTTCTTGTTCAGCCTCCACCGGAGGACAAGTGGAACGGGGAACTGATCGGGTACTCTATCGGCTACAAGCGGGTGTCCCACGCCTCTGCGCAGTCGCGCCCCTTCACCTACAAGGTGCTGCCCGTCGTCTCCTCCTCGCCCACTGGCTCCTTGGAGTTCGAGGTGAGGGGCCTGCAGGAATCCTCCACCTACACCGTCGTCGTGAGGGCCATGACGGCCGCAGGGATCGGACCGCCCTCCGAACCCGTGCTCGTCAAGACCTCATATGGAGGTGAGTTCTTCCCGGTGGTACACTAATCAACGGGGAAATTGGATCCTTTATGTCGGAAACCAGTCAGATGCCAAGAGTTCTAATTTGAAGGAAAATATATCATCATATTTAATTTTTTAATAGGAATTATTGCAACATTTTACAGAAAGAAATACACCTTAATGAGTCTCCCTTTTAGTATAAAATAAGGTTCCCATTAAAGGAAAAAATTTGGGTGAAAAAAATCTCATCCTATATATATATATATATATATATATATATATATATATATATATATATATATATATATATATATATTTATATATATATATATATATACACACATATGTGTGTGTGTCTGTGTTGACGTTTTTAAAAATTGTGATGGGTATTTTAAAAAAAATCTTGCTATTCAGTTTAACAGACGTGACAAAATGTCCTGCATCGAAATATTTTTCAAGTGAGATTTCTTTTAACACTGCGCGATTCTCGCTGTCTTGCGCTCTATCGGGAACCCTGGTTTAAAATAATGTGATAGATGGCGAAATTTTTTATAGGGTGCTAAAAATGTTATTTCAAAATTTTAGAGCTTGGTGCTTGAAAGGTTTTTGAAACTGTTTCAACTGATGATGAACATGTGTTAAATATATTAAAAGTTTTTGCCTTTCCAAGTTATTTTTTTATTTTAAGTTTGAGAAGGGATTGCAGTAAGAGATTTGGAAAATAATTTTCCTACGGCCCGTAAAAAGAAATATAACTCTTGCTAGCACAATATATCACGGCAATGTCATAGAGACGTCACTGCGAGTCGCAATGGTCAAAGTCACAAACTAACAGATCTATGACGTCTCACAGGAGGCATACCGTGTTGAATTAGTGACATTTTTTCATATGACATCAGTGCGACGTTTCTGCAACGATTAATTAGTGATCGATCCCTTTGTGACTTTCTGAAGACATCAGACGTCACTACGACGTCACTTTGTGGCATCGCTACGAATTGACATTCGTAAGTTGCTGCATCCTGTGTGTCAGTGGCGTTTCGTTACCGTCAGTTAACTGGGACTCTTATGTGATATTTACGCGACTATCATGCATGGATTCCATTTTAGTCAGGACATAGTTACCTGGTAGACTTATTTCAAATGATGCAGTAACATTTCAAGTACTTATCAGCATAGGAGCAACATAAATTGAAACTCTTCTCATACCGTGAGATTAAAAGTGGACAGTTGTGCTCAGGGGCGGCATTTCAGCATTTCGTTTGGGGGGGGCGAGTTTCTTGAACATGAATTTCTTCAGTACGGTATAAATTAAATATTGGTTAACAGGTAGGAATAATAAAATAGTTTTAATGTTACGAATAATTAGGTTTGTTAAGAACTATTAAATTTTTTGCAACTAAAGCTTTAAATTTATTTTGTAACAAGTTTTCTCACAAAATATCTCGGGACTAGTTTTTATTTTTTAGTAAAGCTTTAGTCTGCTATTCTTGAGGTCAGGAAGAACAGAAAATTTTGTAACTATATTTAATCAATATTTAGTGTTTTGCTTTATTTCCAGTATAGCTAAAGATGAAGGTCTCGCTTGCCACATTGCGCTTCGAAAGTATTTCTCTAACCTCCTGAGACACAAAGGTCATTTTTAAAATGACTGACCAGATTGAAACAGACAAAAAAACAATGGAAGCAAGAAAGTTATGTTAAAAAACACACTTCTTTCAGATTTCTGTCTTTAAAATAATCAAGAAAGCTTTTTAAATTGGGCTAGTATTTATTTTGCGTCATGAAAAAGTACAGTCGAAATTCGCAAAACAATTGCTGTTCCCTCATGCTATAAATTTTTCTTATAACTGCAGTGGCGCAGCGAGGAGGGGTGAAAACATCCCCTTGAGCCATTGGTTTTAACATAAACGCAAATTCTAATGCAGTAATTTATGCATATGAAGGGGCTGTTTTGATCAAAAGATCCCCTCCAGAAGGGATTTTTGATCAAAGAACCACTCCAGAAGGTATTTTTCACCAAAAAAACTCCTCCAGAAGGTATTTTTGATCAGAAAACTCCCTTCATAAGGAATTTCTGGCTGCGCTTGTGTATAAGTGTAATATTCTTTTTCGGTTTCTATAACCAACAAACTAACCTACGTAATTGAAATTAAAACCGATAAGAAATGTATCTCATCAAATCCTGCCTCGATTTCTTGAGAAACTGAGTTGATTATTTTATTCAAAATATTAATTTAATATTTTGACTACAACTTCATATGGGTTTTGTCACCTCTTCAACATTGGCATACAGTAAAAACTGTTATAGAAAGTTCTGTCACGAAGTTCCACACTTGGTTCAAGTATGCATTAGTGCGAAAATTACTAAGAGTTTCAATTGATAATCCAATTGAGATTGAAATTTTTATGATTCAGTGTAGCATTGTTCAGAAAACGCTCCGCAGGAAATAAAGTAAACAAAAATTCAAACAAAGTCATACATATTAAAATAACATTAGATTTTCTATCATTGAGAAGGTCGCTTTCCAGTAATTCTTCCACGGAGCTTTTATAGGTTTAACTCTTGAATACCATTTATGTCACTCAGAGATTGTCAAGTAAAGAGCCTCAAGATATATCTGTTGATATGAAAGTAACTTTTGATGTGGGAAGTTTTTCAAAAATAGCATATCTTTACAAAAAATTTCTATGAAAGCATATAATACCTACATCGAGTTGCTAAAATGTGTTTCCAGTACAGGGAATCAATGAACACTTACTAGCTAAACATTAATTTATAATGAGAGCATTAAATTTATGTAAAATGACATGGAGTTGAAGTGTAAAAATTGCGCAGTCTCAACACTGTATGGACATCTCATACAAGATGCACCATCATAACATAGATTACACAATTTTGAAATATTTAATCCATGTGAAGTAATTACTTCTTTAGTTAAGGCAAACCATTATTCTCCATCAGTTTTTTTCTGATCTGAAAATGCAGGCAAATGATTTTCTATATCTAAATTGAATTTATCCATTTTTTATTTTTCTCATTGAAAAATTTGGGGGTGCAACCGCCCCCTCTTGACCCCCCTATTTGCCGCCCCTGGTTGTGCTTTTAACTGCGAAACTTCTGCTGCAGAGCTTTTGTGAAATTGGTTGTAAGCAGGAGCACAACTGTGACAAGCTGGCTCTATTCTCTAGAGGAAAATTCTTATGACATTGGCTATAGAAAACTTTTCTTACGGTATGACAAGTATTGCAAATCTGATGGTTCGTAGCCATTTTCCAAAAATGGTCGAAATCAACTCAGCATACCTTAAAACGTTCGAATCTGTCAAAATTCGAAATTCGAAAATTTGCACGAAACCAATATTTTCTTCTGCATTAGATATAGAAGAAAATATAAACGTGCTTTCGGACAAAGTGGGTAGGACAAAGCCGGTATGTCTGCTTTCTACGTGTTTTGCTGGCAAATTTACTGAATTAGATTTTAAGTATAACTTAAAAAAGTTTTTTTTTATGATGGAAATTTGCTAATCTATTTATTTAAATAATTACTTCTTTATGTTTTATAAACAAATGTGCTGACTTAGATTTTTAACTTAAATTCGATAAATATAACTTTATTTTCCATTTTTTTTTAATGAAAGCAGTTAGCTCGTCAATTGGTTTAATCATTTATTACTTCATATTTGACTGATAAATGTACCAAATCACACTTAATTAAACTTACTCGCTTTACCCGAACGGCTTAACCGCTTTATGCCCCCTGGTTGGGCAAAGTGAGTTTTTCGAGTGTTTGTAATGTTTGATAACAAATAAATATTGGGTTTGAAGCACTGCAAGCATCACTTTTACTTTTGAAGTTCAAGATCCCTTCTAGGAAATAAAATCGAAACTGTTACGATAAAAAAGCCAAAAACTACAATTTTCGATTGTTCCTCGTTAACCTACCCGCTTTGGGCCACCCACTCCTATCTATTTCGAAAGTAATAAATTATTTTCATCTAGCGTAAGAAATTAGATGCATAGGTTTCATATGAACCAATAGAAAAACTATTAAATACTGTATGTTTGGCAATAAAACATTAAAATCCCCAGTGACTTTTAAAATATTATTTCTAGAAATAATTACACATTACTGGTGTGTCGATACCCACTTAGGGATTAAAATACGATTTTCGTAAATTGAGTCATGAATGCGTTTTTCTCTCTCGTTAGAATCCCCGCAAGTTCCTAGTGTGAGTCTACTGTCTGTGGATCAAACTGTTATTACATTGAAGGTGGAACCAACAGGCAGAAAAAGAACATCAGCCACACGTAAGAATCATTTATTTAACATCATCGTATAATCTTTTTCTCTGAAGTTTTATAAGGGTTTTGATTAAAAGAGTTCGTTACAAATCCATTACAATGTGAATTTTATAAAAATAGATACTTGAAGAATTTATGTTTTTTTTTTGTTTGAACCTGTGTCACAACTTCTTAAAACGTTATAACTAAAGGGGAAAAAACCCCTATGAAAATGCAGTTTTGTACTTGAAAATCCTGATTTAAATACAGAATTTGGTAGTTTCAAACTTCCCCATGTTAAATGTCGTATCCATCAAATAGGCAGACTGTGTAGATCTGTCTACAATCATGTCTTCCAACCTGTCTTTTTGTCCTCAACATGCCGAAGGGGGATGAAACCACGTGCGTTGTGGCAATGCGTCATGACATTTGTAAAACGATCGTAAAACGAGTGCCTTTTGTTGCGCTCCCCCCCTTCATTATGTTGAAGATTGAAGGAAAAGGGTTAGCGTATGAGCGTAGACATAGCACCTGTTTTCAGGGAAATAGAAAAGAACAAGAATTTTAACTTGTGTTTGACCTAACACAATTATAAAAATATTTTGCAAATTTTTGCTCTTTTATTTTTTCTCTTCTGTATTTGGATTCAGTCTAAATATTTAAACTATTACCACTCGAGTTGATTCATTTATCTCAGCGGTAATGAATAAGCAGAATTAATTTTCTTAAACGTGGAAGAGGGCATTTAACTTTTGGCATTTGCCTTATCAATACAACGAAAGTGATGGTCCTTGGTTAAGACACCCAATAGGCAACCACCATTGTTCCTAACACTGAAAGTAGATAAGTGGAATAACCAACGAGAGATAGCGCCGCCAGTTATCTCCACGTCTCCAATAGGAAAGTTTTCGATTTTTTAATTTTATTTTTATATGATAGAGTAACATGTATGAACATTATAGGTGAAAAAAATTTTGCGATACGATAAGTAGTTTTTTTTAATTATTTTTTTAAATTTCAAGCGATTGTGACGTCGAATGGCACAGGAAGTGACGTCATGCGCTCTTCCGCCGCAGGAGAAGCCGAACGACGTGCAGTTGGCTTCAAAGACGAAACGTAAGGCTTACCTCCTCGCATTTAACTCCTCGCGTTTCTGGAACATTAAACCTCTCATCCTCTCGGAAATATTCGAATATCATCATTGATGTTACTAGAGGAAGATATTTAGATTGTGCTTTAACGAATCCGGCCTCCATAGTGTGTTCAAAAGCATTATTGAATTTCTAAAAAATAAAAATATCAGCGCGCTCAAAATGTCCGTAGCGAAAACAAGGGATCTTCGGCGGAAGGCTGCCCATTACTGCCCTGTGACGTAAGCTTGTGACGTTTCAGAAGCGCGCACTTTTGCACGTCGATTTTTAAAAATTCATTAAAAATCAATCACGGTGTTTTAAAATTCGGCAATGGTGAATTTTTTAGTTTTGAGGGTCAATTAACAATATCCAATTGTCAAAATATGAACATTTAATAGGTTGCAACTTCCCTATTTGGAAACGAGTCCGAATGGGAGAGAACAGTAAATAAACCTACGTTTTTAGATCATTTTCTAGCCACACTTGCATACATCAAAAATATTTAATAAAATCGGTGTCACTATAAGGGCGCCAGAAGATATTGGAACTTTTATTTGATAAATTTCACAAAAACACAAATATTTAAAATCTAACTACAACTGTCGCCCTCATAGCAGAGATCTGATACTAAATAAGGTTGATAACCAACATGTTTGTCTAACATTTGCGCAAAAAAAAATCGGTGTCACTCCTATTATTTTTGAAAGCATAATCATCCGAAGTTAGTACGTTATGGCGTTTTTTTAAATATTTATTTATTTAATCTTTTCACACCAAGATAGTTTTTTGAATATATTTATTTTTAATTTAATACAAAGAAGTGTACCTTTTAACATAAACAGCTTTGGGCAGTAAGAGCGTCTTTTTCTTAAATAGAAAATGACCGTTTTGATATAGGTACAGGCGGATCTATTGTGCATAATATGTCTAGATTATCATACCAGTGCTCGTCTTGGTTTTTTCGGCCAAACATATTTACTTCTTCAAATTGTTCTTGACATATATTTGACCTTAACTTACAAATGGATTGTGTACTAAAGATGTGCAGTGAGAAGCTCTTACAAACATCTTATATAAATGCATCAAATTGTTCAACTATAATACATACCCCTGCATTGCCACAAGTTCAATTTAATGAAATTGGACGGGTCCTATCTTTACGAGCTCAATTCAAGTTCACTTCAAAGCAGAAACAGCATTTATAAGAACAATTTATGATTAGTGAATATACCGGGAAAAAACAACATCCAAGTCAAGTTGCACACTTAATGAGAAATGCAGTTCATAACGGGAAAAAACTGTTCGCTACTTCAGAGTATTGTACTATGAACCAAATCCCATCCCTTTTTTCTCGATGGAAGAAAAAAAAAACGATGGCATTCTCAAATACATCAAATGAGAATATTGAAGAAAGCGAACATTCAGAATCTGAAATAGAACTTGAGGATTACATAGACCAAAACGAAAAAAACATTAAGAATCAAATCAACCAGTTACAGAAAGACGGTCATCTCTTATTGAAAACTGGTAATTTTGTAGTACTAAAGCATGGGAAAAGATGGTATCCCGGAAAAATAGTAGGAGTTGACTATTTGCAAGTTAAGGTCAAATGCATGTCAAGAACAATTCGAATAAATAAATTTGTTTGGCCGAAAAAACAAGACGAGCATTGGTATGATAATCTAGACATATTATGCACAATAGATCCGCCTGTACCTATATCAAAAGGGGCATTTTCTATTCAAGAAAAAGATGCTCTTAGGCCCAAAGTTGTTTATGTTAAAAGGTACACTTCTTTGTATTAAATTAAAAATAAATATCTTCAAAAAAACTATCTGGGTGTGAAAAGAATAAATAAATAAATATAAAAAAAAATAATTTGAATTTTGACAGCTTGAATTCAAATTATATTTTTCGCAATCACGAGTGTGTGTATGTAGGCGTGTGTGTTTGTGTGTGGGAGGTATGTGTGTTGTGTGTAGGGGTATGTGTGTTGTGTGTAGGGGTATGTGTGTTGTGTGTAGGAGTATGTGTATGTGTGTGTAGGCATGTGTGTGCAGGCATAAGTGTGTGAGTAGTTGTGTGTATGATGTGTGTGTATGTGGGGGTTATGTTTCTGTGCGTGTAGGCATATGTGTTTGTGTATGTGTGCAGGCATGAATGTGTGGGTAGTTGTTTGTATGAGTGTGTGTATGTGTTTGTGTGTGTGTGTGTGTGTGCATGTGTAGGTGTCGGTATGTGTTTGTGTGTGTGTATGTGGTGTGTGTGTGTGTAGGTGTATGTGTGTGTATGTGTTTGTGTGTATATGTGTGTGCGTGTGTGTGTGTGTATGTGTAGTTGTGTATGTATGCGCGTATGTGTAGGACATGGATGCAACCTGGAGACGGTTTTCGCTATAGGAGCAGCATCGTGAGGAGCCGGTCGACGGTGATGGTGCAGAGGGTGGTGGTGAGAAAATAAAATCAAAGAACATCAAAACAGTCAAATGAGAACAAAAAGCAATCGTGGTTGCTCAAAAAAAAAAAAAAAAAAAAAAAAAAAAAACCGCCATAACGTACTAACTTTGGATGATTATATTTCCAAAAATAATAGGAGTGACACCGATTTTTTTGTGTGCAAATGTTAGACAAACATGTTGGTTATCAAACTTATTTAGTATCAGATCTCTGCTATGAGGGCGACAGTTGTAGTTAGATTTTAAATATTTGGGTGTTTGTGAAATTTATCAATTAAAAGTTCCAATATCTTCTGGCGCCTTTATAGTGACACCGATTTTATTACATATTTTTGATGTATGTAAGTGTGGCAAAAATTCATTTTCGGTCATTTTTAAACGGAGTTTGTGCGCGTTGCCCTTGTAGTGTCATCGATTTGACAGCTGTAGCAGTATCTAACAAGACCATATAACAATATGCAATTAAAAAATTCATATCATTATAAGGACGCTTCAAGCAACAAGCACATAAAAAACTGCAAATTTGAAAAACCAGCAAAAATGTGCCATGCCCCCTTAACTAAAAAAATTATTTTCTCAAAAACGGTAAGTCAGACAAAGCTCAAATTTCGGATTTACATTACATTCATGATAAGAAACAACATATGTGAAAATAATGAAAATTAAAAATGTCAACAATCACAAATGCCTTAAACTGTCTGATTCTTACTGACAGTGGCTCTTAACTATTTAAAATTATTAACGGTGTCAAAAATTGTTTGATGTTCAAGCTAAAGGAAACTTCATTGATGCGCAACATTTGACATATTTTCTTTATAGAATATATACTGCATATTCGCGAGGGAAGCGGACATTGGTTAAAGATCCCACTCAACCCTCACAGGACGGAGTACAAAGTAGGTGGACTGCTGGCCGGTGGGCAGTACAGGCTGTATGTAACCGCCAGAAACGGATACGGCGACAGCGGCCCATCTGAAGTAGTAACGTTCCACACCGAATACGAAAGTAAGTTTGTTCGAAAGGAAATTCAGTTTTTCTTTTGTAATGAGGGTGGCGCAGAGGAGATGGGAGGGGGTTGAAAACACCCCCAAAGCTATTCGTTTTGGCAAAAATGCAAATTCGAAAACAGTAGTTTATGCATATGAAAGGGCAGTTTGGATCAAAAAACACCTTTCAAAAGGTATTTTCTTTTATCAAAAAACCACCTCCAGAAGGTATTTTTGATCGAAAAAAAAAAAAAAAAAAAAAACAACAACCTCGAAAAGGTATTTTTCATTAACACTCCCCTCCAGAAGGTATATTTTTTAATCAAAATCCCCCTCCAGAAAGTATTTCTGGCTGTGCTAGTGAATGAGGCGCATTATTGTTCTTTAATTTTTATTATTCTTTTTCAAGCAAAAGTTTAATCGCAGGATAAAGTTAACCTTTTCCCTGCTGTCAAGCATCAGTTTCTATATGTGTGGTTTTAATTCATTCTCAATTTTACTTCTAAACTCTCATCGAAAGAACCATTTTAATGAGGTTGAAAGTCATGGAAATGAGTCTTCGAACGTTTTAATTAAAGTCAAGAACGGATTGACTTGGTTTTTAAGGGGTAGGGGTGGAGGGATATTTTACTGAAATGTTAACACATAAACCGTAGTGTCTAGGTTGGAAGGGAATTCCATGCTAGGAAACTGTGGCTCCGATGATGTTTTTGGTAATGATAAAAATTTTTGAAAACAAAAGTTTTTTTTCTTGAAAGTGGGTAATAATGATCTTTTTTTGGGGTCAAAATTTTTTTGTATAAAAAAGGGGGTTTTGGGAGAGGGTCTTTCTAGTCTTGCAATACGTGTTGCAGTATGGTTTTCAATTTTTCTTTATTTTCAAAAGAAAAAGAAAAACGCGTATCCAATCTTAAAACTTTTTTACCATAAATTTGACTTATATTTCAGTTTGCTAAAACAATGCATAATACGGTTAGTTCCTTTGTTCATTGCAGCTTTTAAAATTAAAACAATAAATTGCAAATAAATTTCGAGGTTTTCAGCTCATAACTCATTGTTCAATATGCTAAAATAAAGTGACACTGGACGCTTTTAGGGCATCCTTGATTGAAAAACCAGCCGGATTCTTCTTATACTAGTAAAAGGTTATGGTTGGTCAAGCAAAAAAATTGATTCTCCTCAATCGATCTAAAGAGATTTAGCCAACTCGAGTCGGCTCAATGAAAAGTCGTAGGCGGTCAAGAAGCCAAAAATACATACGTTATGAATTGATAACATCTTGTAAGGCAGCGGTTCCCAACCTTTTTAGTTGCGCGGCCCACTAATTTTGTAGAAAACGCCATTGAGACCCAGTAACTGCTATATATTTCTTGCACAGCCATTTTTAGGGGGGGGGGGGAGGAGAGGCGTTTGTCCATATGTGTCCTTAAATGTAAATAATATACCGTAACTAGGATTGAAATTGTGTTGAAAACAAGAGTTCTGGAGATATCAATCCCCTTCCCCCCCATGCTTCATCACTGGTCTGATGTAAATATATTGTACAAGAACAATTTTCAAAACAATTTTTAAGAAAGAAAATAACTTCATTGCATTCACTTAGCTGGCATAGCTCTAAGAAAAGTCAAAGAGAAGTCCTTAAAGCTTCATGGGATTTTTGACGTTGTTTTTCTTCTATGAGGAAGTTGGGAAGTTGAAATCTGAATTGAAAGTGGATAGTTTTAGTCTCAAATAACTCGCAACATTCAATGCAGTTCTATGTCTTTTTTTTTTTAATGCAATGGAAACTCTCATTTAAATAGGTAAGTTATCGAAAAGCCCCCCAAATGTCTCAATTTACTGATTAGTCATTTCAGTTCAACAAAGGAGGAGCATTTTTAACTTGAAGCTTGAAACTAATACTAGTTTCTTTGGCAATTTTCTTTAAAATAGTTTCTGATTCATTAGATTTTACCTTCAATAAGGGAAAAAATTCCTTAGAAACATGAAAAATCTTTCATATAGATATATTAGATATATATTCTGTTATAAGAAAAATGGAAAATTTCCCTATTGGCTCCAAGCCAGGGAGAGATTTTTAGTGACGGTACTTCCAATAAGTGAATTTTCTCAAAAAACGGAAATTAAAACGCCAAGATTTATCTTGGTTCAGATTCTAGACCAGTGTTCAAGGCTCACTTGTGGGCCGCGGACCATGGGTTGGAAAAGGCTGTTGTAAGGACTTGTTGGTAATTTAAGTTCCATAACGGAAATTTGAAGCTATCTTTGATTGGGTTAAGATGATGAGTCGTGACCCATATAATACTCTCTTTGGGACTACGTTTATAGTTACATTGCTCGACTATGACTTTCAATGACGCTGGGCAAAAACTACTTTGGTGTGCTCCCCCCCCCCACTTCACTTAGACTATGTAGAAGTAATAAAATATTTTGATATTATCGTATTCCTGCTCCTAGCATAAGTTTGGCAATGCGCAATATCGCAATGTACGTATATTATACAGGGTGTTCCGTTTTAACCTGCAAGACCTTTATTTTCGCAACCGTTAGTCCTAGATGTATACTTCCAATTGCAAAAATGTTCAAAATCAGATGCAGAGTTAAGATATTGAAAGTTTGAAGCAAAAATAAAAATTAGTCAAAAAATGCAAAATTTAACTTTTTATGCGGGCCCCAGGTCCCCTAACTTATGTTTAGGGAAATATTCTCCATTGAAAACTATTATTGACAGAAAAATCTTGACAGTTGTGCGACCAAAACTCACGGAGATATTATTCCAGTTCAAAATTTTAAGGGACCGTACGGAAGATGAGATTGGAACTTATCGCCCTTTCAGGAGAATGACAGGTCGTCAAAGTAAGAAAAACAAGTGTATTTATAACAGGAAATATCCAACGTTGTTTAGCACAAATGCACAGATTTCAGAATACACGTGTTTCGGGGTTTCAAGGAATCTTTGATCTCATATTTTTTCTCCGTTGCGTTGTAGGTGGGTTGCGTTTTTTTTTTTTCTGACTTTACGTTTCCATTTCATGTTTTATTTTGTACTTGTTTAACTTTTTGTTGTTTTCCAACTTCTTTCTGTTTTCCTGAATTATGTTTATTCTTTCTTTCGCTAAATGTGGCAGTTGAGTCGTAGTAAAATTTTTTCGGACATAAATTTATTGCTAATTTATTAATAAGCGGTTCATTTTGACAGCAACATTCATTTTATGGGTCTTTTTACTGATATTAATTGCTTAACGGTTTTCTCTGGGGGGGGGGGGGAATCATGCAATAAATCTTGACTTTGAGTTCCGTTTTGTCTTGTTTTGATTTTGTTATTGCTTATTTTGATATTTAAACTGTCTGCTGTCCATTTTCATTGCTTTTACTGGGTGTTTTTACATCTAGAAGCTCACACCTTTGAATTGAAAAAGGGGTTCCTTGAAACCCCGAAACACGTGTATTCTGAAATCTGTGCATTTGTGCTAAACAACGTTGGATATTTCCTGTTATTCCTCGGCTCAAAGGTATTTATTTATTGCTTAAGTGTATTTATATTTTTTCTTGCTAGTATTCAAAAATAAATGGAAATGTTATGCTGTGATACGCTAAAACACATTACAAAACATCGAACAATTTGAAAAACCACACTCGATTAACTCATATAATTTTAAACACTTGATAAGCAATATATTTCCCCCCAAAAGGTGTTATTGAGGGCAAGTGAAAAGTAGTGTAAGTCACAAAACGGTGCGTTTCATATATCGGTGAATATTGGTCGTACTTATTTCAAATTTTTTTGTGTTGGAATTATTTTTTAATTAAGGACTTAGAGTCCGTATAAAAGCGTGGGATGCTGTCTATTTACATTTTTGCTTGGACAACAAATGGAAGAAATTCAAGACAACTGATAAGACGCCCCCCTCGCTATTTTGTATTAAATTAAAATTAGGTGATTGGTCAACTACTATCATCCAAAGATTATTTTTCACTTTTTAGTTCATTTTGCTACGAAAGCGTGTTTTTTTAGTTTTTTAAACTATTATTTTATTTTTCTGCTTTTTAGTCTTATGTTGGAGAATTATCAAGCGACGAAGTTATTTATAAAACGAGTGCGAGGTAATATCATAAAGTTAAGACAAGGGCACCCCGATGGGAAGCTACTGTGAGTCATCGATGTATGTTTGCAGAAATCATATTTATATTACTTTGAAAATTTGAGATGCATTTGAATAAAAGTTTTGTTCAACAATGGTCTGATCAGCAATGAATTTCCAATTGAAGGCTCACCTAAATTTTGGCATGAAATTAGTTAAAAATAATTATATTTCATGTTCTAATTACCTTGGAACATTGGAACAAATTTTGCCTGATGCAGAAAAATTAAAGGTTTTTGTAGATATTTTTAAATAATTTTTGCGAGCATTTTTTGATGTATTTTTAAAAATTTTTCCTTTTTCACATTGTTGGATTTATGCCAAAATATTGATTAAAATTGGAGGAAACTAACAATTAAAAGGGTTAATTAATTAATTTGATTATAGAATATTGCATTGTCATCGGGTCTGAGATCGCGTGCCAAATTTCAAAAGAATCCGATCACAGGAAGTGGGCGAAATTTGAGCTGCAAGATTCCATTACAAGATACATACATACATACATACATACATACATACATACATACATACATACTTACAGGTGAAGCTAATAAAAGCGTGTAATTGGGGACTTAAAGTCCGTATAAAAAGTTAATTTTTGTATTTTTTGACTTTTTTACATTTTTACTTCAAACTTTCAGTATCTTAACTCTGCATCTGATTTTGAACATTTTTGCAGTTGGAAGTATACATCTACGACTAACGGTTGCGAAAATAAAGGTTTTGCAGGTTAAAACGGAACACCCTGTGTATTATAAGTAGTAGGTAGTGCAAGAAGTGGTAAATATGATAAATAATGCACTACAATGTGTCGGCAAATTTTGCCTGGTTGCAATAAGACGTAAAAATCAAAAGTTTTTATTGTATAACTTTCAAATGTAATAATACTGTAAATTTAATGTTAAGCTTAAAAAGACTGGCGAAAGAGATTATAATTTTTAGACTCCCCCCCCACTACATTTAATACTATTTTACATTTTAGTATAGTCCGACATAAGATTGGAGTCTTGGCTCAAAGTTTTATCTCTAAATTCATCAAGAAGTTTGTAAAGAACTGAAGTCAAAACATTGAAACTTTCTTTCCAATCACTATTAATAATTCAACTTAGAGTAGAAGTGATTGACATGTAAGAGGTGGGGTTGACACTCTGCAGATCAATTACACACTTATTGTCAACTAAGGTTTGTTCTACATTTGCGACGTCTATTGTTCATAAATAGCTCACTAATACGATACGAGCTTAGAATTATGCATGTATAAATAGACTAAACTTCCTCCCTTATTACTGTACACATTGTTAACTCACCTTAATCTTTATTAACAGATTCGACGTGTCTTTTCAAATTTTACGGATGAAACATTAAATGCTGGTTCTATTACTATTTTTAAAGACAGTAGCACTGATTTTAAATATTTTAAACATTTGAAAACTACGGCTGAAATATAAAATGCTGGTTCTATTACTATTTTGAAAGACAGTAGCACTGGTTTTAAATATTTTAAACATTTGAAAAACTACGGCTGAAATATAAAATGCTGGTTCTATTACTATTTTTAAAGATAGTAGCACTGATTTTAAATATTTTAAATATTTGAAAAGTTACGGCTGAAATATAAAATGCTGGTTCTATTACTATTTTTAAAGACAGTAGCACTGGTTTTAAATATTTTAAACATTTGAAAAGCTACGGTTGAAATATAAAATGCTGGTTCTATTACTATTTTTAAAGACAGTAGCACTGGTTTTAAATATTTTAAACATTTGAAAAGCTACGGCTGAAATATAAAATGCTGGTTCTATTACTATTTTTAAAGACAGTAGCACTGATTTTAAATATTTTAAACATTTGAAAAACTACGGCTGAAATATAAAATGCTGGTTCTATTACTATTTTTAAAGACAGTAGCAATGATTTGAAATATTTTAACCATTTGAAAAGCTATTAAGAGGGTCTCATTAGAATATTATTTTATCTTCTCACTAATGGCGTGACTTCTACTGTTAAATTAAAACCGATGATGCTGATTTTTAACGATTCATCAAGTAACTATAACAACGAAATTATAAAAAGTAGAACAGTTAATCTATCATTCATCTGTTCTACTTCGTTTGCTTATTCTGCTGAGTGGAATACATACTATGTGGGTGTAAAAGTGAAAAAAAGTGAACAGCAAAATTAACCTGCATTAAATTTAAAAACATCTTCTTTGTTATGTCTAAACGTTCAAGTTAGAACTTATTAAAGAGTTATATCATTAGAATGGAGTTAATTATTATTAAATGTCAAAGTCGAATGAAGAAATGATGATTTTTTTCCATAATAGATAATTAACCCATTAAACGCTACATTTCTTTCGTGTTCCCGGTTAATGTTGCATGAAGTGCCTTCTAATGATCTTAAGTAGATGAAGTGACCTTGAATATAAAAATTCTTAAATCTATTCATGTAATTGTCACCTATGAGAGTTGCTTCCATCGGACAATCGCAATGAAATTATTAGAGCGATGCAAAAGAATGTAATCTCACGCGACTTGTTGCATCAAGCCATCACTCCATTCATTGATATAACTCTGAACAAAGAAATAGCAAAAAATTGCCAGTTTTTTTATAATATATTTACTGCTTGTTCTTCAGTTCACAACTATTCGAATTGATTACAATACTTCATAAATCTGCAAATAGCTTTAGTACAAGAAGTTGTATTACTTTTTTCTATTCTGTCACCATTGCCACTCAACGTATAATTTATACTGAAGTAAAATTTCGCATCTTTGGACAGATTTTTTTTTTAGATTTAAAGCAAACAGATGAAATGAAAAAAAAGGCATTTTCAGTCACAGCAGCATACTAAAAGATTACAAATTAGGAATAATGACTTGTCAGTTTACTTGCCCATTAATTTAAATCCTACAAAAAAAAAATTTCTGTCATTTTTTTTCTTCAAACATTTAATTGAAAAATTACATTAAGCATAGTTTTGAACCACAACAAACTAAACAAACTAAATCACCTTAATGGAATTTCTATTATGTATTGTGTTGATATTTGTATTTAGAATTAAACATATTCCAAAGATTGGAAGAAAAAATTTACTACAAAAATGATCACATAAATTTAATAAACAAAGATTTTGAGAGGTTTTAGGTCAAAAGACGTGTGAAAAATGAATGCTTAACAACATAGCATCAAGTCAAAAATCACAAATTCTTTTTATCACTGTATTTTGTGATGAAAATAAAAGGTGAAAACAGTAAATTTTTGAATGAAATCCAAATTGTTTGAGCTTGTAAAACTCAAAGTTGTAAGATGGGAAATATTAATCAAAAATTGTCCACATGAAAGAACGAATTTGAAATGAACTTTTATTTCATCTTGCAAGCTGTTCGAGTGTTAGATAAAACTTCTACGATTAGAAATAGCATATTTGCCAGCAATCATTACGCATCTGCACTTTTGCCCTGAGTTGAACCGAGATTTTGGTGAAACTAGAAGTTTGTACTAGACGTTAAATCCCGGTTATCACAAATTTGCCATTTCAACTGCGCTTGCGTGCGGACTTAGCTTTTTGGGCTTTCGGTTTTAAGATTTCGTGTTGCTTGTTTATATTTAGGCTGAGCTAGGGTCCCAACGAATTAATGAATGCGATTAGAATATTTTCACAGCGATTTCGTGACATATTATATGAAACTACGGATATGAATAACTGATAATCTTTGTAATGTAAAGAGAAAAATGACACTTCAGTATTTTATGGTTTGGAAATATTTATTTAACATAAACGTAAACCACGTTATGTACTTCAAAAATGATTGGAATATGAGTACAGAAGTCCGTCTTTTGCGAATATTTTACGTTAGGCGTAAACAGCTTAGTATTATACATTTTTATTTAGGTTGAGGGTTCGGCTTTGTATTAGAAGTGATGCTGCAATTCCAGTACGCTCTTCTGAGGTAAAAATTTGTCTCTGAAAAGGGACAGAAAAATCAGACACCGAATCCATTAATAATTAAGACGCAAAACTCAATCTTTACCGAGGCCTAAAAACTAAATCAGAGAACGCTTTGTGATTTTTAATTTTTATCTGCTGCCATCTCATATTTGTTAACGAATTTGAAATGTTTGCAATTAATTTTAGCAAAATTTTTGAAATCAGCTAAGTCCGCGCGCAAGCGCAGCAAAATCGCAAATGGCAGCAAATTTGTGACAACTGGGATTTAACGTCGAGTGAAGTTTGTTGTTGGCAATCATTTTAATGGAACCAGGAAAATCGTATATTCTTGAAGGAAAGTCCATCAGCCAATTGGAATCTTTGTGAAACGATGAGGCCTTCATTTTTTACAGTGTAACTTATTGAAAATTTTTGTGTTTTGAGAAACCATTCTACATTGTAACACCGAAAACTACAATATTAGAAAATGTCTACGAGATTGGAATTCCACAAAAGTTTCTATTATCGATACAGCTTCTTCTGATGTATTGTTGACATGACAACGTTAACGGATAAGAAGCTGTATAGTTATTAGAAACCTTCATGAGTACGCAGTTTCCTAGACGCTTCTAATAGTACTGCATTTTTTTTTTATTGTGTACTGTATGTTTTAAGGCTTAATTTTATTCATTTTTTTAAGACAAATAACAATCTACTGAATGAAAACTAAATAAACTGACTGCACGAAATAAGTAGAAAGTTTTAAAACTTCTATAGTTGAGGCGAACCTGACCTAGCAGCCTCGTAATGCTGTGATTAGGGCCTGCTTAGCCTTTACAATGCTGCCAAGTTTAGTTTGCCTTAACTATAGACGTAAATCCGTTTGTCTTGAAAATTTTTCGTCACCATTGAAATATATTTACATTAAAAAAGCATTGTTGTTATTAGGTACTGGTGGCTCTATGTTCCAATACGAAGAAGAAGATCTGGCTGTTCCGTTTTATCAGAAGCTGTCATTCATCATTCCTGTTGCAGTTTCCATGACAACGATCCTTGTAGTTCCAGTTGCCGCTTGCTGCTGCTTGCGGAAACTGAATAGTCTCCAAGCCCCCAGAACAGGTACGGTATCCAGAAACTCTTTCCGAGGACTTTTCTGAAGTTTTATCACGTTTCCACTGTTATAGCGGAAGTAGGTTTAAAACCTTTCCATGAAAAGTTCTCCTCATTTGCCATAGTAGTAGTAATTTTGAAATAAAGTGCACACAGGCTCGATATTAGTATAAAATGGAAGCGCCAGTCATAAATATGTAATGGAATGATAGAGTTTTCGATTTTTTTTTATTTCAGTTTTATGTGATAGAAGTGATTAAACCATCATAGTTTGAAGTCAAACTAAAAGTACAGCAAGCCTTCGTTGTGTCTAGCTGATTCGGATTTTTTTAAAAAAAAAAGGTACTATCGCCAAGGTTATTGAAATTTCCGAATAATTCTCTCTTTTTTGTTAAAAAAAAAAGTTAATGAAACTACATATTACTAGTTTCTAGTTGCTACTGAAACATAAAAGGAACCGATAACACAGGTGTTGACAAAAGAAGCAACCGGGTGGGGAATGATACTAACAATTTCACTCTCTACTTTTTCTCGTTTAGTCGCCACGTGGCGAGTGGAGTAAGCAATTTTTAAAACTTTTGCATGATGGGAAAAGCAAAACCGACATTTTGCGCATTGTGCCATAAGACTCAGTAGGTAGCAGACAGTACCACTGACTACCATGCAATAACAATGCTTGTAAAACTTGTTAACTTTCTACTTGCTTTGTTTGCCATCCAATAACCTAATAGGTACAGTTGAAGGCTTTGATGGCAATGTCCTGAACTCAAACCTCATTAAAGACGTGTAATTGGTCCTCTCATCAAGTCTTGTCCTAGTGTCATGAAAACCACATTAATTGAGGAAATCCTTTCCAGATCATACAACAGAGATATAGATTTATAACGTTTCGTCTTGTTTTTCTCTGCAAGGAGCTCTTTTGGACCCATTTCTGTGGTCCCCCACGTGGGGTCAATACCTAGGGTGTCACATTCGCTTCAATTTGTAACTTCTCCAGCAATCTGTGGGGTACTTGTGTTCGCCCTGTTCAACCAAACTGAAAATTAGGGTTTAATTTTATAACTTCGCCATTGGTGAGTTTGAGTTTTACAGTCGTCTAACGTCTAAAGGTCAAAGTAGTGTTATGTGGAATCGGACAGTCTTTAACTATTAAAATAACCTAAATAACGTAATGGTGACAGGTGCACGCTCAATCTTTCGAGGTTATGAAGTCCTTCCTCGAAGTTCCAATTCAAATTTAACATAACTGGTTGCTGGATCAAGAGAATCTTGGTTTGGCTCAAATATTGAGCCGTCTCACTCAACTGGTAAACTACTTCTACAATAGACGCGGAGGAACTTGGGACATCAAGTAATCATAATCTGCTCATATTCTTTTGTATAACCTATTCATATCTTCGTTTGTTTCAGAAGGTGTGGAGTCCAGAGGTTTTACGTTCACGGGGCCCGGCGATTGCAGCAACCAGGGTTCTGCGCCCCATCGGCCCCGCTCCCTTCCCCCACAGCCATCTTCTTCCACGGCCCATGACACTGGCCACTATTCCACCTTACAGAACTATGGAAGCGTCATTCCTGCTTCTGACCCTAGGTTCAGTCAGTTCATACTGGACAATAAGTTGGCACAACAGGTCGTCAGCCTGCCGTAAGTTGGTTTTTAGAAGTATTAATTTTTCAGATACCTTACTGGAAAATTTAAAGTTTGTTAAACAAAAGATTATATTGGTAAATAATTTTTAAGCTTCAGAAAAGAAAATATGCAGTTTTTCAAAAAATCATTTCAAATATATTGTAGCAAATAACTGTGATGATGAAACAAATAATTTTGCATTTTTCCGTAGACGCAAAATTCAATATTTTATATTTTGAAATAGTAAACTATGTGAGTTTTTTTCTTTTTGTCTTTTAATGAATTTTGAAGATTTCTAATACGCTTTTCTTTTTAAACGTCAAACCCGAACACCTTTACGTACCATTAAATCATTTGTTACAACAAGGATTACTAAAATGATGGCAATGTACGTGCGCAGAGGCGTAGAGTGACCAAACATTTTGAAGGGGCACCAGGGCTTTCGCCAAGAAAGGTGTTGCCCTCCACCCCCAAAGTTTTGGTCACCAGTCAGCAATTTCATAATAATAATAATAATAATAATAATAATAATAAAACAGAAAGGAAACCTTTGCAATCTTAAGAAAATGGAATAGAAATAATAAGTGAACAAATAGAAATTATTTAGGAACATCCAAGGTCTGCATTATGATTTAGAGGGCCGCTGAAACGAATGTTTCGAACACTTTTTTAACCAAGTTTCAGTCAAATAAAAAATGAATAGGCAAATAAACATAACTACGCATTGGTTTAGTCTATAGCATCTCGTGGTTGCATTGAAATCAGAAAATTCTTCCTTTGAGTGCAAATGCTTCACGTGGGTCAGCCAGTCATCTAAAATTGCGTTTCTGGAATTTCAATCTCGGAAAATTGGCGAAGATAGGCCTCGAACCTCTACTCACACTAACATAATTAAAGATGGTCTAAACCGCGTTTTAACAACTAACTTAGGAAATTTTATAGGGGAGCGTCCGCCCTTCCCCCCTATCGCCAACATCATTTAAAATAGCCTGAAATTTCGTTTAAGGTCTTGAATTTCGATTAATTACAGGGGTAAAACTTCCGAAAACTTCCCCTAGCATAATTGAATGTCGAATAAAATTGTTTCTGGATTTCAAGTTTCGAAAAATCGTCGGTAATCATGACGATATCAAACATGGCCCACAATTGTATATTTAGATTGTTTCTTTCGAAATATTTCTCCCTTAAACATCATTTAAAATCGTTTAAAACTTTTTGAACTACAATTTTGAAAAATTTTCGGGAGAGAACCCCCAAAGAGAGAAAAAAAATATAACAATTGTGTGTTTCAAGTTTCAATCTAGAAAAATGGCCGGGCGTTCCACAGCGTTTCCATCCTCACATTAGCAAAGATTGTCTAAATGCATTATTAAGGCCATACAAATTAGAAAAAATAGATACTCTTCTTGATTTTAGTGCCAATTTCTTAATAGTTCTGGGGACAAAGGTTAAGTGTCCAGCAAGTTGGGTCGCCCCCTCGTGCCCCCCTCCGACGCCTTTGAACGTACAAGCAATCAATTAACCGGAATGAACAGGCGCCAACACGCTAAACAAGTTCTCTCCCTATGGCCTGGAATAGTTCATAAATGCAGTAGGGAGGAAGGTAAATGTATTTGTCATGCAAGATATATAATATAGATTATTTTACACTTTAACGGGCTGAAGATCGTTATTCTATGAAATAACTTGTTAAACCAGAAATACAAGAGAGTTTTACACTTTAACGGACACGATCAGTTATTCCATGAAATAACTTGGTATTCTATAAAATACCGGATTTCATACTTTAACAATAACATATATATCAAAGTCGCACAGCAAAAAATAGAGAAAACCAAAGTATTTCTGTACTCGAAAGGAAGTAAGCTCAAACCCTTTGCTGATTTATTAATACTTTCTGAGTTATGTCGTAAAACGAACACATAATTTGCGCTACGTAGTTACATTAGTACGTAGTAGTGTCTTAGAATCTTTAAATCACCCTCTTAATATTTTACTATTGATTTACCTTATCTTTAACTCTTTTCAGGCCAAAACCTCCTAACTGCTGAAAGAGAGAACTTTTTACCCTTTCAGGTGGGCGGACGTGTAGATAGCCGACCGGATTCAAAAGAAAAATGGCGATAATGTGATCAACGCACTTTACAGATTGCTGCACCGTGAAACGAATCAATAGACTTCGAAAAGAAAGAAGTTCTTTTATATTTCCTACTATGCAATCGTCGTTTCTGACAAAAATGTGATGGTGTTTATTGTCGGAGGAGTGCTGCGAAATCTTGCAATAATTGATGTGAAATTCTCCGGAAGCAAAACTCTTTAAATGATTTTATTTTTATCACTGGTAGGTAGATTGCAAAACATTCCACCGTTTGAAGAACGTACCATTGTAGAGATTGAATACGTACATCATACTTCTGAAACATTCCATTAAAAACGGGTATCATTCCAAGATGAACTCTAACATTTAAAGCAGGACGAAATGTCTAACTCTGATATAAAGAATCAATTAGTGTACATAGGAGTGAGCAGAGCACGTGAAATAGAGATATTAGTGTTCCCTACATCTGTGCGTTTAGATTATCCCCAGAAGTTGGAAATTCTATTCGATCTTTTATGGAACATTTTGAAGAATTAAATATAACAAAAGTATTTTCAAGTACTCCAAGGAATTAAATTAGTATATTTGGAACGCAACCATTACTTACGTTTCGTATTTGCCTGAAATTTTTTACATTTTTACTTGCCCGAAAGCAATAATACAAGTGAAAAGTACAATTAAAATTAATTTTTTAAGTAACCTATTAAACTTAATGAAACTATTTTTTTCCTATGCAGTTCATCAAGTTTTTTTTATTGTTGATAATTTACAAAGTCCAATTTCATTTTCCCCAGATAAAGGGGTTCCATGATACCTCTATTGATCGCTGTGCGCACGCCTGTAGTAGTGCATGATTGTTTTTTCAGTTATAACGGTAAAACTACTTAAAAATTGCAACATGCAAACAATGGTAATCTATATATATAAAAAAGGAGTTTGGTAAATTTGTTCCCTAAGATCTCAGAAACTATCCGGCAGATTTGGCTGAAACTTTAACCGTTTGTTCAGTTTGGTACTGGGAAGGTTTATAGACCAGTTCGAAAAAAATCCGATTGATAGTTCCCTTTTTATTCCAATTTTAGTCCCAATTTTCGCATAAATGGTCCAATATGGGAGTGGAAAAAAACGTGCACATATTAACATTATATGTACATCGAAAGCGCCAATTTTTCTGCTGAAGATAGCATCTGTTCGAAGTTTCTAAGTTGTATAAAAAACGAGTTGTGAGCTTTTTTGTTCCCTGTTCGAAGGCTTTCATCAACCCAAGTCATTATTTAGTGTGTCATCTCAACTCCCAAGAATTGTTGTATTGTTGAATATTTTTGCGTTTCGTCTGACTTTTCGAGGCTTTTCTCAAGTCAAATCTTAAAGTAGCGTTTTTCCACAAGATTGGCTAAAAATAAATGGATTTGTCTGATCATTTTACTTTTAAACGGAACTTATGTAATTAATGGTTTATTATTATTATTTATGCTGATTACACTTGCTCACTGTATCCGACCAACCAGCAGAAATATCGCCAGAATTTTTTCAGAAAGATTTCAGAAGCTGATGCATTTGGCAGTTTTTTCCACTGTCGCTGTTTTTGAGCCCAAAGACTACGTAATAATGTTTCTCAGCTTTCACCATATAAACAAAATATCGCCAATCAAAGATACTTAAAAAAATATACTGTGTAAAATAATTCAACAACTAAATTAGGCAAATCCATAAATCGCACAAAAACTTCCATTACTTTTTCTTTTTGCACGATTTCAAACAATCGACAAATTTTACTACTTATTTTGGAAACATTTCGGTTGAAACCGTTTAGCGCCATTTTATTTTTACCAAAAGTAGCTCAGCATCTGGCAACAATATTTCTATAATAAAAATTAGTAAGGAGGGGGAGTATTATCGAAAGTGTCCCAAAATGATTCTCGCAAATTTGGTAAGATTTTAAACCGCACCAAGTGCCCACAAAAATTGAAATTTCCCAAAATAACTAAAGCAAGTATCAGGGGAACACGGGCGGATACATTTTTTAAAAACAGTTCGTACATTAATAGCCATACAGAGAAGGTTTTAGATTTAAAAAAAACGTACTAACAGATAAATCTTTTTAAACATGTGAAGTTTAATTTCATATTTCGGAAATTCTTCAAATTTGTATATGCTTAAACGTCGTGCTTTCGTTTCTAATTGAATACTATTTTGTTCTTTATACTTATTACTATTTTAGTTTAATGAGTAAGGAAGAAGCTCGATTTTTAATCACGTCAAAAAGGCTTGTTTTAAATTCTTTCGCTTAAAACAGAAAACAAGGACAAGTAACGATTGTTTCTCATAATTATTACTCACCCAGGCAACGCCGGGTATTTCTGCTAGTATTATTTATTTAATCACTTTATAACCTGTTCATAACAACCCCTTTCTAAGCTGTTTATAACAACAAGGATAAATAGTACATTCGAAATCCGATGCAATGAATGGCTTACGTAACACTTGTATTTTCTTGTCTCGTGGAAGTATTTAAATAAGTATTCAAGACGAAAGACACTACACAATTAAGTTTAAATTTTTATAAAAACTCTGTAAATTAAACAGAAATTGGTGTTCAACTTTAAAATATGGTAATCTGACCAGTAAATGAATACTAAGCTTCATTTTCAGAGGGTCATATATTCCGTTAAAAGCTGTAAAACGTTCGTTACGTAACATGTGAAATAACTTTCGTATAGTCTATGTTACGAGAATCGGCGTGTCAAAGCCAAATAAATTTCCAACTCTCCACCTTTTTCTCCTTCTGGTTGTCATGAATACGGACGGCACTATGAACTTTTTCTCCACGTTGCTTCTACAATAGGTAACATTGGCTGAAGCGATGTGGGGAAAAAGTGCATAGTGCCGTAACCATAACAACCAGAAGCGGAAAAGTGGGAATGTTATTTGACCTTGACACGGCAATTTTTGTTACATAGAATATAACATGTATAATTATTAAAAATAAAATTGAAGGAACTTTTATGGTTCTTCTTCAGGGTTTTAAGTGGTTTGATGAAAATATGTTCAGCTATACAGTAACTTAACACGTCTAACCAGCAAACAAATTAAAAATTTGTTTCGAATTTTTTTTCGCCGTTTATTTTTTAGAATTACACAGAAGAAAGTTACTGCAGCCAATTAGTTTGTGTAAAAAAATCTAAAAAACTTACTTTTCGACGAAATCCCGAACTCTTCAGCTGCTGTATGTTCATTAACCGTTAGGACTACCCTATATAAATGATAAAAAAATTCTTGCCTATTAGTTGAAATAAATATTTTTAAGAAAAAAACTTTTAATTGAAATATTTTCATACTTTCACTTTATTTGCATATTGTGTAGCCAAACAATGCATGACGCATTTAAGCAGCAAGTGTATTATTTTATTGTTGAGCTGTGGCTTAGTACTTGTCGCCGTGATTTAGTTACTGGTAAGATGAAAGAAGAATGTAAATGCCCGTTTCAGGCATGAACTTTTTGCGAGTAAAGGAATTTAATTACATAAAACTTCATGAAATTATTGAATAAGTCTAATATCAGCTAACGGATTAAGCAAATGTCAAAAATAAATTGCTGTAACAATTCAAATATTTATGAGAATCACTAACCAATCCAACTAAAAGGTGTTGGATAGGTTCAATTTGGTCGATATAGTTTGAATGTTTTCTAATAATGTTTAACGGTCATTCCTTTGCTTGTTCAGTGGCATTAAGGAGTTAATTAGCATAGAAATACAATTAGACTAGCAGGGGACGTCGTTTTATTTTGACATATATAAGTCTCGCACACACTCGTATTATTTAGTTTTACTGTGAAGTGGGGATTTCTCCAAAAGAAATGTTCTTTGTTGCTTAAAAAATGAAGTGTGGTCCAGTTTTTAAGTTTAAGAGGCAATTTTTATTTTGGGGTTTGCTTAAATCCCATTTTTTTTTCTGAAAAATATAGACAGCCATAAGAAGATTTAAAAAGAGGAAAAGAATAAAAAAGATATTAAAATTGATTTTTATGATTATTTATTATTTATTATAATTATTTTCATGATTTTTATTTACACTATAATCCAACAATAAAACTTCTACCGTCATTATTATGACTGCTCAATGCTTTAAAAAAGGCATGCGTTAGATAAACCGTGCTAAATGCAAGGTTTACTTATCTTAAAAATTGATAAAATTCATTTAAATTCCAAGAAAGAGAATATTTTGAATTTATAAAGATTTGGTTAATAGTTTAAGGAACACTGAAAAAAAAAAAAAATCTGTCCATGAATAATCTAAATGTGCATTGAAGTTAGAAAATGAAAATAAATAAATGCCCAATGTAAAGCGATTGCCGTCATTTTCTTCACTTCATTGGCCAGAATAAATGACTGATTGAAGACAGCCATCAGCTTCAAATGGATCATTACTGATAAAAGAGAAACATTTCATTGATTTAACGCTTATGTCACACGTTTGCTTGGAGATTTTTTTTCCCCCGATGAACAATCCTAGGGATACACTTCATAGCATCCTCTTCGGAAAGCATTCTTCTGCTCTTTGGAAAAAAAAAAAAAAAAAAGAAAATGCTTTTCTCCGCTTCCATTGCAGTCTAATGATGTTGGAGTTGAATGAATAAAAAAGGGAAAAATAAGTGTATGATGCTCGCAAAAAGCTTTATACTTTCAAAAAAAAAAAATCTGAGTTTTATTTAAAAAAATAAATAAATATAAATTATACTTTTAAGTTAAAAAAAACCGTGCATGGGAAATTTTGGTCCAAATGAAAAGGTGGGCAGGTATAGCTGAGAGTATAAATAATTTGCTATTGATTTTAGAGGAATATAAAAGATTAAAAAATAGAGCGCTTTTTCATCAACACACAGTTTTGCACACAAAATCTTTATTAGTCATTGTCGCTACGTACATTAGTGAGTTAAGTGATTATAGTTTAATTGAAAAAAAACAATGTGTCTTGCGGCAGAATTCATAACTGAGGTAGTAGGGTGGTTCAAAAAAACTTTTTTTTCAGCTAGAGCCCAGGAAATCCTCCTTTTTTTTTTAGACTTACTAATAGTATTATGCTGTAAAAGTTTTAGCTTCTTACGCAAATTTTAAGAGGGTGCTCAATGTCCCTTCAATTTAACATTAGCCGCACCATAGAAAATGTCATAAATTTAGAAACATTTAATTTCCCCAGCTGCTTTTTTTTGTAAGTAATTATTTTATTGCAATGTATATGCATATTACGTGTGTATATTATAATAAGTAGCATTGTTTTTTCAGTTCAATGTATTTTTTAACCCCCTCCCCATGCTAATGAAGTTTGGAGGAGGGGGTTGAGCACCCTCCTTCAGTTGAAATATAAAACTAAAATTCTTCCAGTATATTATTATCCACAAGTCTAAAAATATTGAGGGGTGTCCTGTTATCTAGGAGAAACTTTTTTTTTACATGTATTCTTGAACCACCCTAAGAGGCAGTGTTAAGCAAAGGGATGTAAGTTGAACTTATAAACTTTCGAGTAAAACGTGTTTAAAGTACAGACCTTCGGTACGCTTTCATTGAATTTTTTTTGATGAATCATGCTGTAGAGGAGCACCTGCCAGGACTGCTAATAACATTTCGTGCCCCAAAACAGAGGACCATTTTTACTGGTTATCTCCAAATTTTTAGTTTTTTCACTTACACCCCTTTGCTTCTCACCGCCTTAATTCTGCATCCTCCTGCTGCAAAGAAACATTACTTTATTATCACATCAGAAAGGGGTCATAAACAATCAATCCATTTTTATTTAATTGCTGTTATTGTTTGCTTGATAACGTGATTGTTATGTGAAAACAAGAGAGATTAATGTTGCTAATAAATTGTGACGATAGTCCAAAAGAGGATTTTCCCATATAACTAGAAGAATGGTAAAGGGGAGGGCCAAGTAAAATGAATAAAGTCTGAACACTGAAAGCTGAAATACACTCTAATGAAAGTGTAACAAGGACGAATAGCTAAAATATTTAAAAAAAAATGACTACTTATGTTGAAAGATAATAATAAAAAAAAGATCCCTTTTTCTTGTGAAACAAATGGAAAACAATATGATACTGACAAAATTCAGGAAAATATATTGGAGTTTTTTTTTTCCTACAAGATTGAATCACTTAATAGATAACTGCTTCAATGGGCACAAAGAGCTAATTAATAAAAAAAAAATTTAACTCAAAGTATAAATCGCAATTAAATATAACACAGTATTAACTCAAGGTTACAAACATTTTTTTTTTTAATTTAGAAAAAAGTGAGTAATCAAAATTTCTTATCCAACTTACATTAATATTTCGCGAAATATTTCGGTTCTAGGGTTGGAAAATGCTCCTACAAATGACGACTGCTGCAACCAGATAGGAAATATAAGCAGCAAAATTTGACAAAGGGAGATGCATATTTAACTTAAAAAAAATACTTGTAAATTTTATAAATTGTGTTTTTGCAAATAACTTCAATAAATAATAAACTAAGAAGGCATAACTCAAGCAAGTTTAATGTACAGAAGCGGAGATTGATAAAATTCGTTAACAGTTCCTGAACTACGTAAGAAATACAAACACAAAAGATCTATAAATACTGCTTGCATTATAGTTGCTATCTTATTGCTTTTTAACATTTTTTGTCTGGTACATAAAAAAAGCCAAAACGGACGAAAGAACAATAAAAAAAAAAGGAAATTTATATCCAAGAATTGAAAGCGGTTCATTTTTGACTTTGTAACGAATCTAACATCTAAAAGCTAGCCACAAAAAAATTCTATTTATAAAAAAAGAATGCGATCTAAGATACGTTTAAAAATACTGATGTGTAATCGTTCGAATTCGGCAAATTTGTTTAATGCTAAACGATAGAGTTATTCCTTTTTCTTTTTTTATGGGTGTAACACAGTTGTTTTTTCCATTAAGTGCTAATTTTTATTTTATAAATATATTTGCTAAGGAAAAGCATAAAATCATCGTTAAATTAATAGTTAATATAGTGAGATAACGTTTTTTACTCCAGCATTTGAAAATTTGCAAAAGGTAACATTCTTATGCAATGTAGTCACTAACTATCACCAATCATCATTTCATAAATGAGTCCACAAAATAAAGAAACAAATACGTGAGCGAAATTAAATGTCCGATGCGAATAAATCGGGAAAGTGATCGTTTTATACTTTATGCCATTTTCATACTATGTATGAAAGGGTTCACTGCATGCGATGCTATCAGTCTCGCACATGGCAAATGCCATCGCACTCTTCTGTATAGTACTTACTCTATGTGTATATTGTCTTCTCTGCTGTACAAATGCGAAATGTTGGCTTGCACCACCAAATATGTGAGTCATCAGTCAAGCGCGATTCTGCTGCCAAAACTGACTATGTAATGTATAAAGAGTTAATTTTCGTGTCTGTCTATAACCTGTGCATTTTAACATTATGTAAATACTTGTAGAGTAATCCATATTTTATTGTTGAATAAATATTATGAAAGTTTAATGTAAAAATATTTATTGTGATTGTGTAAACAGCCAGTTATTGTAGAATGAAATGTTTTTCTTTTTTCTAATAAAAGTGATAATACTATGCTTTTCTCATCTCTTGCGAAAATCACATTTATTTTATACTAGTGGCACCCGCACGGCTTTGCTCGTAATAGAAAAAAATAAAAGGTCTTTTGGTTCGCCTGTATATTTACAAATAATGTATGGTGAATTTCCTCGCCAATTGGATTACGCCCATGTTACGGTTCCACGTTATGTTAATTTCGTAATTTATGATAGTTTTGTTCTTAAAATTGGAATAGAAAAAGAACCACATCGAACTTTCGAAAAATCGCTTCGAGGTGCACACCTCATGCTACAAACTAATTTGTGCCAAATTTCATGAAAATCGGCCGAACGGTCTAGGCGCTATGCGCGTCACAGACATCCTACAGACATCCTCTAGACAGAGAGACTTTCAGCTTTATTATTAGTAAAGATTTTTGTACCCCAGGGCTCGAAGGACGTAAATCACATTATGGTAATTTTACAAGAGAGTAGAAAATCCTTTTCCTGGCGTATGCAAAGGATGGGACGCACGCTCTTTTAACTCTGGGAAAAAACTGAAAAGGATTTTTTTTTTAAATAACGCATGACTCGATGCGGAATAGACTTTTACATACAATGCACCAATAAACGGAAAATCACAACTTTTGCACTTGCTTCCGTCTGGCTTTGAGGTACAGATTTTACTTACAAACGTAGAAAGTTTTCCAATCAAACAGTGCATTGAAATTTATGAGTTAGCAGGAGCGATTCTTTCCTGCAAACTAATAAAAAAAAAGGCTGATGCAATTTTTTTTTCCAAATTAAATATTAAAGGCAAGTTTTGTTGAACTTTATCATTTACTGAACTGACTGTAATGAGACGCTGTTATAAGAGGGCTATTCCACAAAAGTGTCAACTGGAGCATCAAAATTTCAAAACTAACAAAATTCTAAGTATTGCATATGATCGGAAAGATTGAAATGCAGGCGTCTCTCATATAACACGGTGCGAAATTTGTTATCATTATTACCCGTATTGGATATTACTTGATACAAAATTCAAATTTAATTCCACACGGTTTTGATATAATTTGTAAAACAAACTTTAAAAGATTGAGTTTAATTTTTGTTCAAAACTGTTAAAAAAAATGATGATATTAACTCTAAAAAGATTTTTCTTTCTTTTTAAGAATCTAATACCGAAAATTGTGCCCGTCTTTGACTCGAAGTTTAGTTTGCCAGTATAACACTAAAACTTTAACATTTTGAAAATGTTATTTTAAAAAAAGCAAAATGATTAAAATAATTATGCTTGCATCAATACGTGGTAAGAAAATAACATTAGGCTTATCATAAGCTAAATTTCACAAACGATAAAAAAAAATGTAGCCGAAACAAAATATGAAATAAAATAAATTGAATAATTCTATTCGCAACTCCAACGAACTAAAGGGGGCACTGCAGTCACTGTCTAAAGGCCGACTTAAAAACTGAAACAAACGCATGTGGTAACGAAGAAAATGCTAAAAGTGTTAGGATTTTTGTTCATATGTATGATATTTTTCGCTTTATTCTTTTTAAATTAATTTTCAAAGTCTTGTGGATATTCTGGCCCACGTAGAAAGAAATGAGAATTCAAGAAGCATTACTAAACGTCAAAGATTAATGCAAACTACGTAGTTCGTAGTTCTAAGCAGCTATTTCCACGATGTTGAATTCGATATTTATCAATTCTTGATAAAACTAAATAATAATTGTGGCCTGACAAGAACAACAATTAATGCTAGAAAATTCAATATGACATTACAAATTATTATCGAAAGAAGATGATACTTCTTTGCCTTGCTTGGCTAGCGCTTATTGTTTTGCATTTGTTGCTGAGTTATTTCTCTCGAATTCCCGAATCGGTTAATTTAAAATTTTTCTGTTTCGATTTTTCTAATTTCTGAGTTATGCTTTAATTATGTCCAGTTATGCAAATCATCTACAGAATTCTTACGGATATATGGTGGTAGTTTTCTTTTCAGTTGATTGACCATTATTTCTTTTTACTTATCGAATTCTGTTATCTTACTACCATTTTATTCCACTCATGATAAAAATTAAAAATGGTTTAACAAAAAACGCGAAATCTCGCTAAGGCTACTTTGCTCGCACAATACTAAAACTATAACCCTAAACAAATTTAGCGAAACCTTTCAGCTGAGAATAAAAGGAATAAAGTAAATTCTTTCTCGGTGAAACATTTTTCATTTTGTTCTACGATAATATATTCAAGAAAATGTTTTGCATACCGTCCATTCCAACTAAATGCTGCTGTAAAAGATGGTTAGTTAAATTAATTTAAGATAAAAAAAAAACTCATATTCTTAGAAATTCATACAAAACAATAAAATTTTTTACCTTGTATAACGTTATCCAAGTTTGTTAATCCAGTTTTCGCTTTCACCATTTTCAATCAACTCATATTTTAGAAGGAAATAAGGAAAACTAACATTATTTTGAGAAGCTCGAGAATACTACTAAGGGACGAATTATTCTGTAGCTGAAAGCAAACTAAGATTCATCGATTGCGTTAATAAATACTCAGAACAAACTGCCTGTGTTTACGTCAACAGACACACGTGGAACGTAACGTGGCAATGCTTTAGTTTCATCGGCAGTTTTGTAAATCACCGCAAGGTAGCGTATTCGAGCGCTGGAGTTCCGAATTTATTTTATTTTACATTTTTTTTCGCTGTTGTTTCTCACACGAACTTTATTGCTACAGACTTTCTAATTATATGCATTTCGTTCTTAGTAAAGAAAGTTTTCCTGTTTGCATAATGGTGTTAATTTGAGGTATGTATAATAATTAAGTTGTATCGTTTATAGCAAATCTGATTTTGAATCAGTGAACCGTTGTATGCTTTAGTTCCCAGTTTTTTATTGTATGTTTTAAGGAAACGAAATTTCAGTGATTATAAAACTTGCACTTTTAAGACTTGGTTTCGATATAACACAGTACGAATTGCTTGATTTGCATTATTTCAAAGTCTCGCACACCACGGTTTTAATATAACACTAGGCATAAAGACCTCATTTGTGTCATGTACATGGTTAATTAGTTTAAAAAATAAGTAAAAAATGAATTATAAAAAATTCTCGTATAACACGGTTTTGATACTACACAGTACGTATTAACCGTGTTATACAAGCGACACTTGTATATAAGGGAAAAGGGGGCACACATGTGAGCACGGGGCACATGTGATAATGGTATGCTTTACTAGGATAACGTCAAGCAAAAAATCTCAAAAAATTCTCAAGTAATAGCAGTACCAGCCTTACTATTTAACCAAACTTTCAGTGCAAGGAATCAGTTTATGTTCCTGAGGTGACAGCTTCTTTGTTTTAGCAGATGCTGATGTACTTTTATCACTGTCTTCTTCGTGTAAAAACATATTTTAAGCTAACTAAAAAGCTAAATTTAATAATTGCAAACCATTATAACAACATTCACGCAAATCTATGACAGTGTTTAAATTTTGTAATTTAATTAAAATTCTTAATTTTTGAAAATTAGTTCTAAAGTAGATGCCGGGGCACTTGTGAACGCAACATGCAGGGGCACATGTGAACAGCTTCCATATCCTCTCCGCAATTATAAATATTAGTGTAGTTTATTATATAAGTGCTAAAAGAGATGTAGAGATTTAAAATTATTGTTTGGCTGAAATCAGTATGTAAAGTTAGGGTAAATTCTTATTACATAATTACTAATTATTTATATTATTATTATTTTTTTAAATTCGTTAATTACTTATTAGTTGGCTTTAGATTTAGTGGTACATAATATTTGCACGGAAAATAAAGACAAAATATTTTCCTTTAACTAAAAAGTCTAGAATTTTTTTTAAATTCATTATCATATTATGTATGAAGCTTAAACGTACTATATAACAAGAAAATACATTACATAATAAAATATCCTTTGTATTTTTTAGTAGACTTATAAGATTTTTTCCTGTCGATCTATTGGAACATGCTATGTTCCAATTCCTATATTCATGCTATGAAACTTTAAAACTTCACAGTGAGCCAAGTTCTGTGATTCAGAAAAAAATATTTTTTTGATAACAGCTACTGTGCAATTCAAACTGACAGTATAGGTTACAAGTCCTTGAATGTAATTAGTATATACGTGTAAGCTTCATTATAACGATTTTTCGTTAAACTCTGATGCTCTTCCTGCCTTTTTCAATCGTGTTCACATGAGCCCCGAGCTTGTTCACATCTGCCCCCCCCCCTATAGGGGCACATGTGAACAATTGAAAACTTTTTTTAAAAATTCCATAAAGTATAGAAGTATTTAAAAAAAAAATCTGAGCAAATTCCATGGCACAAAGAAAAGACTATTCAATCATGGGGACTCTTTTTCTGTGAGCAATTGAAATTATTTTTTGAGAAATAAAGAAATGAAAAAAAAATGTTCACATGTGCCCCCTTTTCCCCTATCTTTAAACTGTAACAAGATAAACTTAAATTTATAATTTTTTTCTCTAAAAATAAGCTGTAACAGATGTCTATATGTTCTTTCCATTTTTTGGGGGAGAGGGGATAATTTGGTATGTAGTAATTAACCTCCCGCCCAAAAAAACTCTAACTAAAAGGGGGGAAAATGTCCGTAAACGCGAACTACTTTGGGCCAGATTTTGGAACTTTTCTCATTCTTTTCTTACACAATAATTTTATAAGTATTCATATTTCCAAGCTGTGGAAACTTTTTTTACGTATCTAGAGATCTCTTAATTTAATTTTTGAATAGTGATCTGTTAATTTCCAAGTATTTTTACCCTTTATTATTGCTTTTTATTTGGTCCAAAGGTGCCCTTGTGTTTGGGTTACTTTGGCTCAAAGTGGTTTTCCCTATTTAAAATCCTTGTAAAATTAACTAGAGCAGAAGAAAGAAATGTTCTCATTGAGAAAAATATTTGTTTGAAAGAAAAATACATTTTACAAGACGTTTGAGTCCCATATAGTTGTTTTAAGGAAAATTGTTTATTTATTTTTTAAATGTGTGTGCATACCTAGTTATTATCTCAGAAATTTCTGACGGAGAACAGTCATATTTTCATCAGTTTTGGAGATTGAATAATTGTATTAAGATAACACCATTCTTAAAACAAAGGCTCCTAAATTTTCAGACACTTCCAAAACTTTTTGGTGCCTTCCATGCTCTCAGCATTCGTTCGCTCTTTCTTCTCTCTCATGAACAGCTGTGTTTGGAAACCCGAGCTCATTCTATTCTTCAATAATAAAATTGCATAAACTTTCCAACACATTTAACAATATTTGTAAGAAATAGATTCAACTGGGTAAACCTTTCTCTAAACCTCCTACAACTTTTAATTCCTCTTCATCCTCCATAATGAAAGCCATGCAACTGAGCCCTGATTAATTGAGTCTGCAATCTCTCTCGTTATCCTTAGCCGAGAATTCCATGTTTTTTCTTGTGTTTTTCCTGTTTAGAGCCTTAGTTTTAGCTATTCTTTACTTTTCCAAATCTCTCTCTAGTGGATTTTTTCAAGTTTTTATCCTGGACCAAAGTAGGTCGTAATTTTTAGGTTAAGAGATATGTTGTCATTGTCATTTTTTTTTCAAAAACCTTAACAGAAATAATAAGTACAACTAGACTACGGCATAGAGCATTAAATAGGGCTCATAAATAGGTATTTAAAAAACTCTTAGCTGATGTAGAACAGCTTCTACATGGAGAAGTTTGAGAGGTTATGCTGGCACATGTTAGCGCAGGGAACTTTGAACCACTAGTGGTGCTTCTTGAGCAGAGCTATAGAACTGCTTGGTATACCTAAACGAGTGCTTGGGGATGCTTTCTAGTGGAATCTGTCAAAATATGTTGAAAAAATTGCGCCCTGAGGGTTAACAGAGGGCGTTGTATGTATTTCTCCATTTGGGCCAAAGAAGGACCCTAGGTCAAAGTAGTCCGCTTTTACGGTACTCATAATGCTGTATACTGGATGTATACTGGAAGCTTATCTCAAAAAAAATAGAGTGTTTCATTCAGAAACAATCTTAAATTCAGTTTATGAAAATTTCGTTCAGTTGCCATAAAAAATCAAATTTATCCCCTCAGCGTGAAAGTTTTTGATGGAAAACTTCTAAAGTTCCTATTCTCTGCCTACACCAGGAGTATTTAAATACTGAATAAATAGAATTGGAAGTTCACATCTGGAACACCGAAAATTTCTCGGTAACTGACTGACGGATTTGATACGGTAACGGACTGACATTCTGTTCAACTTTAAAATGGCTATAATGTATTTAATTTAATACTCCTGAAAACATAATTCTCAGTTTTAACCTTTTAAGTAATATAAAACAACCCAAATCTTTTCATTTTTAAGAATGATTGCAACTTATTTTGTTGATTTATTTCGTATTAATTTTTACTTAATTTGGTAATGCTTCAGCTATTCCTAATATTCGAAAATTACTTCACTTCAAAACAGAAGAGGGAGGAATTTTACAGTGAATACAGCCAAAGGACAAATTTACAATTTCACAACTTTCATGGGGAATAAAGAAATTCTGAGTTAAGGAAAATGACTGCAAGTAAAGAAACTTTCTATGGAGTTCCTTGTGATCTACAATATTTTGAAGAAAGAGTGATAAATGGTGATAGGGGGAAGGTTAAAGTGAAATGTTTAAAAAAAAGGACTTGGTCAATCATATGAGTGGCTATGATTACGTAGAGAGATTAGAAAAGTAGTTAATTTTTTATAGTTCAATAATTTTACAAGGCTTCCGTTCGGCGAGCTCAACGGTAGGGACCGGTAGATTGATCGCGTGACAGCTAATGACGTCAGCCAATGCTAAAGCATTGGAGATGACGTCATTATTTGTCATGTGATCAATCCACCGGTGAGCTACCGGCCGCTCATCGAACACAACCAAAGATGTAATCCATTTTAAAATACTATGGAAAAAAATATTTTCAACTCCTCTAGCAAATACAAAAAAAAAAAAAAAAAAACTTTGGGGGGATAAAAGGCTATCAGTAGAAAAAAACTAAATCTTATTTTAACTGTTTACCTTTTGCGTAGTGTTTGATTTAGAAACAGTAAGACAGACAATTGGTCAAACATTTTTATAGATGCTACCTTAAACAATACTATCGAAGGAAGTGCTGCAGAGTAGCAAGCGCCTACAGTTCTTTCAATTTCATGTGCTTCACCTAGGGTACACTAAGGGTAAAAACTACTTGAACGAAATACTAGGTAGCAAAAATTTTGATGATAAAAATCACACATCTTTATGCACGTTTCGTATCGACCGTGCTTTTAAACATCATAAAAAGCATATTAAAACTACATTTTGTTGTAATTTTCTATATAGTTTATAATTTTGGAAGTCCTCACAGGTTGAGGGACCCCTGGTCTATATCCCTAATAGCAAATAAAGCCCTGCTTTTGTGTATAATTATTTGTATGTTTTTCTGCATGATTCTGAATTTTATATTAGGATAAATAGGGAATTTAGAAATGAGTCAGTCAGTTATTGGGATGTCAATCTGTTACAAAGCTGTTTTAATTACTGTAATTTTTTATTGTAGCTATATTTCCGAACTCAAATGCCATAGGCCGAAAGGTTAATCGCTGTTCTTTGTTCTCGATTCAAATTTATGAAAAAATCCTTTTACACTTTCAGAAGAATGTCTCATTCAATCTGTACCACTTATCCTGCGAGTTGCAGTCATGTCAGTCATTTACCATTTTTTTTTTTAAATCATCTAAATATATTACAGAAATTCAATTGTACCATTAAAGTCAAATTAAAAAAATAATAGACTAGGATAAAATGTGTTTTTAAAGGATATTTTGTGTCTTATGCTTTTACTGTCAATTGCCGCTATGTCGAGCTTATTATGGAGTAATTAATAAAGTAAAATTTTAAAATTGTGGATCTTCACACTGCATTTTACAGAGCGCGCAGCTAAATTTGTAAGGGGATACACCGCAGCATCAACGGTGTTCCCAATAGTTTGATTAAGTTCATTATAAAACTGAAAGCGAAAAAAAGATCTTTTAAAGTATTTTAATGTTTTTTTTTAACATGGAGATTTCTTCATACATATCAATGCTTTTAAAATAATATTTTACCTTTATTATCATCAATATATAAAGCGTTTAGTATTAAAAACAGTTCAATCCGTATTTCAAAATTTTACAGGTGGGGAAAAAAGTATTTCACTTTTGCCCATTCAATTTTTCCATTAATATATTACATTTTTTTTTATTAATATATTATTTCTTTTGTTTAAAACACATTTGGTGTCTGGCTTCATTGTTGTTTTCATTTTTAGCCTACTTTCCCAGTAAAAGTCAGAAAAAGAAGAAAAAAGCATGAAAGAAGGCTTAATGCATCTTAAAAATATCCCGAAAAACAAAAAAAAGTCAAAAATAAATAAAATAATTAAATGAATATCGAAAAATTAAAAATTGGAAAGTAGTGTATTGAGATGGGGAAAAATGTCTGTCGGTCTGTCTGTCTGTCGGTCTGTCTGTCGGTCTGTCTGTCTGTCCCCCCCTAATAACTTTTGAATGAATAATCCGATTCGAACAAACTTTTTTTTGTTCGAAAGATCTCGGCAAGGACGCCTCATTCCCATATTTCACTTTTTGGTTTGAACTATTTTTTGTTCAATTTTGAACAGTTCAAAAAAACTTAACATTAGCTCCTACGGGGAAATTCAAGGCAATTCCGAACTGTGAGGCGAATTTGCTTCAAACAAACTTTGTAGGAAAAAGCTTTCGATGAAAAACTTGTATATAAAATATCTTTTTGATTTGAACAATTTTCTGTTCAATTTTGAGCAGTTCAAATCCCTTAACATTAGCGCCCACGGGGAAACTGAAAGTCAATGTAGATTCCGTACTTGAAGGCGGATTTACTTCAAACAAATTTTGTTGGAAATAGCTCTTGACGTCGAACTCCAGACTCCGACTCCGAGAATTTAGGGGCACCTGAATCCAAATCCGACTCCTGTGCCCGACAATTAATCGGACTCCGACTCCCCGACTTCGACTATGACTTCCTAGCTTTGGCAAAAATTTATACACGGACAAATGACCGACTCCGACTCCTTCATCCCAAAATTAGATTGACTCCGACTCCATGGATTTAACTGTGAAATAATTATTGTTGATGTGATTTGTTTTTATTTTAACGCTAAAGTTTTTATTTAGGTATTCAGTTTTCGGTGAATAAATTCGAAGTCATTTATGTTTCTACATAAAGATACGCGCAGACGATTTTTTTTTTTTTTTTGACAATGAAAAGTATTTCTTTACGTTGACATTTTATTGTTTTTATTTATGTTGATAAGTGCATTAATTCATTTAGAAAATTATTTTTGGCAACAGGGGAAAAAGAAACGATTTTTTTTTTTGATAGGATGTATTTATTTTAATGAGCTTATTAATTTTTATTATTTCTTTTTTCGTTTTGAAAGCTGTTGAAGAATTTTTTTTAAATGGAAAAAAGTGTATTAGCTGCTTTGTTTAAAAGTTGCTGCTATTTTATTTGTTCGTTTTGTTTTGTTTTTTTTTCTTTTTTTCACACATCTAATTTTTTTAGATGCGTGAGGAATGTTTTATTCCTAAAAATCAGCTTAAAGTATTTTAAAAATGTTTTAAAAAATTTGCAACTTTAGCTATTTTTGAGAATATTGATCAGGTACTAGAAAGTAGTATGGGTATACGGGAAAGTAGGCTCTTCTAGTTCTAGACAGAACGTCTTGTTAAAGTTGAGCAATTGTCTTATTATTTACTGATAAAAATAATGTGAATTGAGCTGCACTGCAAATAATCAAACACTTTTTTAACACTATTTGCACACGTACACTTGTCTCCTTTTTAAGAACACTATTTTTGTAATAGTTATTAGAACCGTTTTGTGAACACATGTCATGATACTTTTTGAATACGTACACTTGTCCCCTTTTTTAGAACACTTTTTCCGGTCAGTTTTCAAAACACTTCTAGAAACACTGTTCAGAACAGGTATATCCTTTTTAGCGCACTTTTTACACATTTTATGGATAGTGTAAAGAATGGTTTTTGAACACTTGCGCTAAACATTTTGTGGCACACGTTTTAGTACAATTTTTAGGATATGTTTCAGAACAATTATCGATCACTAATATCCTCCCAGAATATGTGCTACCCAAGTATAAAAGAAGCTTATAAAAAGAAAAAATACTAAATTCATTTTTGTTGAGACTGCAGACTTGATGATGGGTTTAGGCTTTGAGTGAATATGATTATTAATCTGCATTATTAGTATGAAAATTTAAAACCTAATGGCAGCTCAAAACCAATTAAATAGTTTACAGCAAAATGACAAACGAGCAAAAAAAGTAGCAGGATATTGTAGTACAAAATCATACTTACTACAGAACTGACAACTAAATTTGAAATATAAATTTCCATAAGTAAGTTTTCAAAGCCAATCAAAAATGTAAATAGTAAACAAAAATGTGCCAGAAATAATTGGTTATATAAATTAATTAAAAGAAAATCCTCAAGAACAAAAACTTTTTTATTACTGTCTATAAATCTAATTTGTTTATGTTCCTACTACTTAGCTACTCAGTAGTTTACTGCTCGGTTTATGATCAATGATCATTAAAGAAAGTAGTGTTCTTTTATACCGTTAAAATGCAATGAAATTCTTTAATAATTAATCATTTCTGTGAAACTTCACTGCAAAAATGGAATTACCAATTAGTTAGTATTTAGTTTTTCTTCCTTGGGCAAAGTACAGGAGTAAATGCATTAAATTAAAAAAACCAATTTCATTTGAATTAGGCCAAAAAAGTCCATTTAACTCACTCTCAGATGTATGTTTAGTGTTTTCGACCCGTCTGCAAGTGCATATGAATGTACGAGCAACCAAAATGCTCATTTTTGGTAATTACTGAATTCATTATCACGAATTTTCTCGTGACGTCAGTAAGTACGCATGTATCAGAGGTGAATTCGTAAATGTTCCAGTACCAGAACCGCTAATGATAAATGATTGAATAACGATTTTTGGCCAATTTTGTGTGGAAGCGGAATTATTTTTCTTGAAAAGTAACGGCGTTACAGTAAGACCAAGCACGAACTCACCCCTGGTTTTAATATATCTCGTATAACTGAAAAACTGTTTGCAGTAATAAGTTAAAATTTTTTAAGTAGACTGAGTGGAGTCTGGTTGTGCATCTCCGTTTGAGAGGTTCCAAAAGAAACGTTTACATTTTTTCTTTTTTTAGGCCAAATCGGTGTAGTTTTTCAATGACGACTAAGAAACATATTTTTCTCGATTATGTTCGATTCAATCGAATTCTATCTACCAGTTATGTAGCGAGACATTTTCTTCTGGGTAGAGTAAAAGAAATTTCTGGCTTCACTTTTGGTTGATAGAATTCGTTCGAATCGAATCATCAATTATGTTAGATTGAATGTGCCCTTGAAATGATTTTATGAATGGACGCCCACTAGGTGTTGAATTGAGCGAAAAATCTTTCAGTAGGTACTGTTTCTAAATTGTTATTTCGGTATGATTTTTTTGAAAAATTACTTCTGGAATAAAATTTTGTGAAAATCCGATTATTAGATTGATCAAAAGTTATTAAACGTAACTTGCTTTTTTTTTAATGGCACATTCAACTCAACTGTGTTCAATTCGATGGAATGCTATCTACCAGTAGCGTAGTGAGAAATTTTAACTGGATGAAGCAATGCAAATTTTTGGTTGTGCTTGGTAGATACAATCTTACTCGATTTGATCGAACTATGTTTGAGTTGAATGGGCCACTTCAACTTAAAAAGTTTCAGTTGTACTTGAATTTTTTTCAATAGTGCGATTTTCTTTATAACACGATATAACACGACATAAATAAAAACACAAGTTCACAGAAATTCCTGGTCAAACTCGCTTAATTATACTTTGAAATACAGAATGCTGTTTAAAAAGTTAAATTGTCTCAAGGAAGAAATAAGTTTCCTAATGCAACTAAAAATTAAAACGCGTATTTAATTTACATTTTAAACTGATGCACTTAGAACCTCTGAACTCTTATTTTGCAGTTTACTAAACACATCTTGTCGTAAAACAAAATATTTTTAAAATTAACCTAATTGACAGAAATACACATTTTAAAATTTACATCACATTGCTGAAAGTAGTATTGCGGAATCCTCATCGTCTTTGGGCAAAAGTTTAATTAATTGAGTGTTGGGTCACTTTTGACTTATTTTGTTTCAATCGAACGTTTAATTAAATTTAGTGTGGTAGGTTCATTGTTTCAAAGCTTTTCAAAATACGAAAAAAAATGAATTTCAGTTTCAAATGTCTGGAAATTTAAATACAAACGACATCAGGAAAAAGTCTTACATAACTCGAGTTTGAACAAAAGTATGTTCATTTCTTTTCAATAAAAGGAAATCTTGAAACGCATCTGCAGAAATCGTTTACAGTTTTACAACTTAACAGTCCTTTAACTCAATATTTTTTAAATTAATTTATTTGACACGTGTGCAGATTTTAAAATTTACATCACATTGCTGGACTGTTAGGTGCATTGGACAGTTGTATTGCAGAATCTTCATTTTTACATGCAAGTCGATTCTATTGTAAAATTCCATAAAAATTTAATTTATAAAAGCTATTTTTACATTTAAAAACTTTATCAGTTGAACACAAATAATATATGTCCCCTTTAACACTAAATTATCTTGGATAATATTTTTCAAGAATTAGCCCCCCCCCCCCCTCCTCCTCATTTCCCTTTTATCATCAAATATAGTTAAAATGTTTTTAAGATATCAGTTATTTTTTTTTAAATTTACGGCGAGATTCTCCGAGTCTCTTTCCTTTAACGTCTTCAAGTTCAGCTTAAAACTATACTTTTAAAATTAAATTTTGAAACATTGAGGTTGGATACCCTCTTAAGTCCCCTAAAAATGTTCTTAATTCTTCACCTCTGATTCGTTTTCGGAGGGATTATTCATGGAAACTCTAACCCTTATAGTTTACTAAAGACCAACCTAAAATTGCAATTTTAAAACTCCAGTTTAATTCATTTTTCTAGAACGCCCCCCCCCCTCGTTTTCTCACCTTAATATCACCCAAAGACAGCTTAAACGTTATTTTCAAAACATCAGCTTCAGCAAATATCTCGGCAAGGTGTCCCTACACCTTTGCTCGAACATTAAAAATATGGCCTAAAATTGCGTTATTAAAGCTAAAATTAGAATGTTTTTAATTAAAAACCCTTACAATTCCGAGTATTCCAGTCTGTGGCCCCCTGAGCCTCTCTTTTATAGTGTTAAATAGTTTGCTTGAAATATATGTATAATATTGAAATTTCTTTAATATCTGCAACAGAATGAACTTTTTACTTATCCAATAATTACACGTTTTTAATCAAAATTTTCATCATATGTTATTTAATTTTATGTCATTAAGTTGTACATTTTTCTTAAATAGGGCATGGTAAATATAAATTTTTAAAAAATAATGGTTAAAAATATAATATTTTTTTATTAACGTGTCGAACAGCAAATTAAAAATTGATTTAAATAAGGCAAAAAAAAAAAAAAGGTAAATTTCTCAGAATTATCTTCTAAATCAGTGGTTTTAAACTTTTTTGTTTTCCAGTCCTATTTTTGAAAAATTCCAGGCCCGATATATGTACTGAGACACACATATTTTTATACAAGCCTATATAAGCTTTAGTAGTTTCAGAAATTAGATTAAGATAGCTGATATAACTTTTTGCATATATTTCGAGCTCAGAGTAGAAATTCAAACATAATTTTTTTTTTTTTGCTTTACTATGCATCCGTGTTAAATTTAAATTGTGAGACTCAACTTTCATAAATTTATAAAGTGTAACAAAAAACAATAAAGGTTAGGGATTCTTGTTCCAAGCATAATCGATGGTCAAACATCTCGATTACAATTGTATAATTTTTAAATTTAGTTATTTAGATTCTTCTGCAACTTAAAAAGTGATGAATAAAAGTTTATTTAAAACAAAATGTGAATGCTCAGAGATGTACAAGTGCTTAATGTACAAATGCTAAAGCGTAATGTACAAAACATATGGAGCTCAACGATCTGTGAGTGCTAAGTCAATTTTCAAATGTTTAAGCATAATGTAATGAATAGTAATGGAAATAAGTAACTTGCATTAAATTATTCCAAACCAGACCATAACAGTTACAGATGAAAATTCTGAAATCGACATCAATGTTTACTAATACTTTCTGCGTAGCTTCGCAGAATGTGGCACACGTGATGAAATGCGTCACAATTTCGTAGCACAAAGTTCTTTCAAGTTTATGAGTGAGGGTATTGAAAAAATGTAACAAAATTTGCAGTAAAAATAACGTCATTCAGTTTAATAGTGTATACATACAGTATGTAGTATTACTATCCAATCTTCATCTAGCCATTCTCATTGCAGCAAAGAAAGCAATGATCTTACAAGTGTGCCCAAATGTGACCAAACATGTTTTCAAATGTGTTGACGAACCATCTGCTTCCTGGACTCGTGTGTTGGCACTAGAGATTCAGTATCCAGAACACATTCCGAACACTTTCCTTCTGATGGAGCTTATTCAGAACACTTCATAGCGCAGATTCACATATTAGGATCACTTTTTCTGAAACAAAGTGTTCCAAATTGTGCAGGTTTATTTGCAGTGATGGCTTTGTAGAAAGTTGGACCTTTTTTTTTTTAAATTTCTCATTTAAATTTCAATGGTTACTAACTTTAATTTATTCATATTTTTATTTTATTTTCTATGCTTTATTTCTATGTTTTTATTTTTAAAATTGAAAAATTGTTTTATTATTTACAGATAAAAATAATTTGAACTGAGCTGGTTTTGAAGAAAGTCGGCCTTGTTTAATTTTTTAAATTTCTCATTAAAATTGCTGTGGTATCTAACTTTTATGACAGTTACTAACCTGGACAATTAAAAATGCAAGTTTATGAAGCAACTTATCATAATGATGCTGCTGATGTTACCGTGGCGACATGTTAAAAGCATAGAGTTAGTTTTCTTTGAACTACGATTTTTTTGGCAGCAGCTTTCGAGCTGCTTGGAAAGGTTTTGCTCCAAATCGTTTTGTGGAGTAACAGTATATAGACACAGAAGAATCAAATTATAAGAAATAGCAACTGTTCAAAATTCATGGTTTGGACTGGTTGTGATTGTAAACGCCTCAAATCCCTTCTTTTTACTATTGTCTCTTACAAGACCTTGAACTGCATACTTCACCATTGAGAAACCATTCTGCAACACATTACCTCCTCGACTGTTCGGTGTGAATGAACGGAAGGAGTGGTCCCGGTAGACGATCGAATAAATGTTAGGGCAGCAGGAGAATGGGAAAAAGCCGAGCTCTGCTCACGGATCGATACGGCGGAGGGGCGGATTTCTCATCTCATGGCTTTTCACAAGCCCCACGCGAAGAGTTTCGGATTCTGCCTATCACCCCTCGTCGGAATCAAAATGAACTAACCCAAGTATCATTGGCGGCGTTAATGACGCTTGGCGAGACTTTTAAATGCCAACTTAATTCAGGCTAAATTCAGTTTTCATTATTTCGTATGATTATTAATTTTACAACAAGCTCCATTTTGACGTAAATCAATATCATTTATTGTCATTTTAATAATTGAAACCTAGTTTAATGCTTTTTCTATCTGCAAAAATGAGACGTTTTTACGCTTATATTTTCTGGGATTTTCATTGCTGGGATTTTCAATTATGACTTTTAACTGTAGATTATAAACCAAATATAGTAACCCCTCGTTACATCGCGCCTCGTTATATCGCTCATTCGGATATATTGCGCTTTTCCTTTGTCTCCCGAAAAATTATGTTTAAAGAAAACGCTGCTTTGCATTTGACATCACAGAAAAAAAGATTATATTTCTCAGAAAAAGAATTTTATTCTTTTTTTAGAATAAATGAACAAAACTGGCATGTTTTCCACAGACTCGATAATGCTGCAACTTAAGCTGCAGCTATCGATTCGTATTCCACCATAAAACAATGAAAATATTTCATTTTAATTTTTCTTAGTTTAAGAGAAAAATTAGTTGACAAATTTTCTTTTGTTTTCATTAATGGCAACTATACACTATACATGAAATACACCGCCAGCTCAGTCAATTCCAGCCGAGGACTACAGTTTCGTGCTCTTATTAGCACACATCAGCCCGGCATAGAAGTGACTGAGCTGGAGATGGAACTGTATATACACTATGTAAAAGAAGAAGTCGAATGCTTTGTACAATGAAATGAGTAAAAATACGACGACGTGTATACATGTACAAATGAAAGAGTTAAAAAAAACCCCTGCAAACAGCTATTTCGAGGTATAAAAACAAACCTCTCCATCAGTGCATAAAAGAAAAATGGTGCTCTAAGTCCGACTACCAAAATTATTCATGGTTGTTCTTCCGCTTACGATTTTGATTTTTGGAAATCTTACTTACATCTGGAAAAATTCTACTTTAGTAGTTAATGATATGTCTAGCACGACTCCGTCCCCTACTCTTTGAAAACCTTTCCTCTATTTTTTTCGGGGGGGGGGGGGGGGGAGGGGGAGGGATGATGTTTTTCCTTTATACAAATCTTTATACAAATACGTAACGTTTCTTTTTCCGGCCACTTCCAGTCTATTTACTCATTCTTGTCTTACATTTCTCATTCACTTGTCTGTCGTCGGACTTTGTGTACCATTTTTCTTTTATGCACAGATGAAGGAGCTTACTTTTATAACCTCGAAACAGCTGTTTACGGAGTTTTTTAACTCTTTTATTTGCTTTTATTTTGCATGTCTACACGTTGTCAAATTTTTAATCAACTATACAGTACTTTAGTAATTTTTTTTTATAGTTTTATGCCAATATGATATATTGCATTAATTATATGCAGTAACAATTTGAATATACAGGATGTTTGAAAAAGAACTCCCCGATTTTGAAATGATATAACAGCAAATCTGTGTGAGATAAAAAAGTGAAACAAGTTGTATGTTACTCCAGCGCTCTGGATTTTTTACACACCAGTTTTCAAAAATTGTTCTAAAATTCAGAGAACACTGTAGCTAAATCAGTGTATGAATGTGTTTATTAACCAGAGGTCAAATCTCGTTGCGATCTGTTCAGTACGGTCACTCTTCGCTGCAGTAATATGACCATTCGATTGTATAACGTTACAGGCAATGAGATTTGACCTCTGTTCAATAAGCACACTTTTATACACCAATTAAAAAACATTTGACTACAGGGCTCTCTGATGTCCAATTTTCAAACTATTTTGGAAAACCAGTGTATAAAAAATTCTAGACCTGCTGGTGTAACATACCTCTTGTTTCAACTTTTTATCTCACACGGTTTTGCTGTTAAGTCATTGCAAATATGGGTGTCCTTTTTTTACTTCTTTACTTTTTCAGCGCTCCCTGAATTCTCGAACTATTTTTGAAAACCGGTGTATAAAAAATTCCAGAGCACTGGTGCAATATAGACTTATTTTACCTCCCTACCTCGCATGGTTTTGCTGTTATGTCATTTCAAAATAGGGGCGTTCTTTTTCAAATACTCTGCATAAGTGTAGAAATTAAAAACATAAATTAAAAACAAGTGAAAGTATGCTCAATCAAGGGCGCCCATATGCAAAATTTTAATGGGGGGGGGGGAGGGGGCTCAGATGTTTAGTAGAAAAAAGTTCTGCTAAACCCTCATGGTTTAGCAGAATATTTTCCCAATGGAAACCGATATCAGTACAGATTAGAAATGTTAAAATTTGAAATTTCCAATGACTTATTCATTCATGGCTGGAGAAAAAATGTTTTTACATTTTTGCAAAGAAAAAAACTACTAAAAGCAAGAAAGTTCTTATTTCTAGTGGGGGGGGGGGGCTTGATCCCCCACTTTTCCCCCTATTGCTCAATAACATACAAAGAGACAAGTAGGCACGCTTTCTATTTTACTTTTACTAAAAATGCAACGCCTATAATATTTTTTAGGATACTGAGTCGCATCATGTAATGTTCTTTTCTCTCCATTGCCTCTCCGCCAACCCCACCGAGATCCCCGTGCCAACCTGGCCACCCCTCCGGAGAACCGATCTCCCTCCATTTTGAACGGGAGAGGGAGTGCGTCCAGAAATCGAAAGGCGGTGACTCACCTCCATACTGACTCCTGGAGGCTGACATGGAGGCGACACAATGCTGAGGATAGGGACGGGACAGGCCCTCGCCAGCCATGGACGGACCTAGCGTCAGTGCCGCCGGATAACAGACGGATACTTTTTTTTTACCCACTCACTCTAAAACCATGCATAGGACCATTCTTTACGGGATTGCTTTGTGTGTGGTGAATTCTACTTTGGCTTCCATAACGCTAGGTGAGATAACATTTGTGAATTCTATTAATGCTAGATGCATGGTGCCGCTCCTAAAATGCCGGAGAAAGGCTTCAACATGTTCTTCTTATGTGCTTCCTGTTATTTTAATTCATTGAAATGATTATGTGTATGAAGACATATTTCTGTTGTTGTTCTATACAAGGAAAGATCGCTAGCATCCTTCTTTCTTTCTTTTTTTTTTCAAATGTCATGCTTTAATTTTGAATTAAATTTGTCCTTCTACTAATAGTTTTCACAAAAGCATTCTCTTTTTTGCATTAATTCTGCCATACATGGCCATTTTTAGGGGAGAGGAATGATGTCGAACCCTCCAAAGAAGATAATTAGTCCCCCCCTCCTTTTTTAAAAAAGAATGTCATGTTTTGATTTTGAACTAAATGCACTCTTTTTAGTAGAATTTTTTCCCAATGCATTCCCTCTTTTGCATTAATTCAAAACATGAACATTCTAAGGAGATGAGCTATATTTCTTAGATATAATCTAAGAAAGCTAGCTCATCCTTCTTTCTTGCGATTGTCATGCTTTAGTTTTGAATGGCACGCGCTTTTCCAAGTAGAATTCTCTCTAAATGCACTCCTCCTTCGGAACTGAATCAAAACAAGAATTCTTAGGAAATTTCTGAGCTATATTTCTTGAATTTAAGCGAGGAAATATAGTTCTGCCCCTTTCTTTTCTTTTTTTTTCTTTTTTTTTTTTACAAATGTCAAGCTGTACTTTTGAACTAAGTACGCTATTTCAGGCAAAATTTTCTTTACATACTTTTCTCTTTTTGTATTAACTTATAACATGAAGATTCTAAAAAGGGGACGAGCTATTTTTTTAGTTATAACCAAAGAAATATTACCCCACCCTAATTTAAACAACTGTCATATTTTAATTTTTAATTAAATGCGCTCTTTCAAATAGACTTTTAACAAATGGATTCTTTTTTTCGCAATGACTCGAAGCATGAATATTATCATTTTGAATCATTTAGTTATACTTTCAATGAATACTACTTTTTCATTTTTCTAAATTCCTTTATATTACTGAAATAACTTTTGTTAATTTTTTGTTCCCTTTCACATTATAAATCATTTTTACCCTAATAAAAGTACTTTACGCTAATGCCAATTAAAAAAAAAAAAAAAAACGCTTATCTCAAATCCTAAGAAATAAAATCTAAAGACTTCATTTACAAAGTCCTATTTTCAGAGCTTTCTATTATTTTGATCCAACAAAATTCAGTTTAGCAAATTTTCTAGTAAATATGCAGTCAGTTTGTTAGAAAAGTCATTTGTATTGACTGTAAAGTTTGTTTTTTGGCAAGATAACTTTTGCTGCAAAGAAGTACTATTTACACGGGCGTTTGCTGGCTCTTTCGATAAATGTAAATTTCTATGCGTTTTAATGTAGGATTGAGATAATTTGTGTGCTTTTTCTTTAAATAAAATTCTTTATTGCATCAAAAAACATTTAAAATTTTCAAACTTTCTCTAGAACTACAGACTTTTTTATTATTTTTTGGAATTGCATATTTGGAGAATTTCCCACCATAGTTTTCATAAAAAATTATTGCAGTCATTTGAATTCAAAATAGCTGTTACATAGCTTTGCTCTTTATGATAAACTCAATATTGAAATTATTTTTACAATTTATTTTAAATAATTCTTGGATTTATGTTTAGAAACATCTTCAAGATAATAGGAAAAATCTTCATTGATGCCATTAGCGCACATCGCAAATTATCACAACCTGGAAACGGTGCTGACAGGAAAGCGTAAACATTTAGCACGGCAATGGAGTAGTGCGCTAAAGTTATCACTTGTGACGTCATAAAGACCACGCCTTATTTCCAAAATCGGTTATTAAAAAAATAAATAAATAAGCAAAAAATAACTGTTTGAAAACTGAAAGTTTTTTCTGGCTCTATGTTATTTTTTTTACTCCTTCTATAAATTTCAGTAACAAAAACTAGTACTTTGACTGAAGGAAACAACCTCATTGTATTCAGTAACTACGCGAAAGTTACATCAGACAGGTCAAAAAATCATATCCGAGTTTAAGCTGCCTCTGGAAACCTCTTCAATTGTATTAATGATATCAAAGTTAGAATTGTTTTTAGTACGCCAAATGCTTTGCAAAAGAAACTTTTCCACCGAATTAGAATTGTTTTTAATCACCAAGTGCCTACTTCTCAACAGCACACTGTCCAATGAGTAACATTCAATTTTATGAATCAGCATTTAAATTTAGTATAAATATTATTACAAAATTCAAAACTTTGCCTGTAAATTTAAAAGGGTGTTTTTTTTTTAAAATCCACATTTATTATTATATTTTCCAATTTAACAGTAAAATATCACGTAATTCTAATAAATATATGATAGGGTAGTAAGAGATAAACTTCTTTTTCTTTGAATTCATGATATTTTACAGGACAAATATATTTTTCCTTAAGTTACTGTGTTTAGAAATAGAACGTAGAATTAGAAAAAGAAAGATAAAGCAAAATCCTTCCTTTGCAAAAAAAAAAAAAAAAAAAAAACAGATGCATATTTTTTGGCAATAGTTTTCTACCAAATTTGGAATTCTAGATTGTTAGAAGTTTTTGGAGACAGGACGAAATAACAAGCATCATAACAGATTTTTCTTAAACTGTAAACTATTCTTTGCTTGCATCTTTTTCAAGTTAACAAAGAAAAAAGTCGCAGCGTTTATAATTGAATAAAATAAACAATCAAGTACGCTTCCTGTACGATTAAATAATCGGAGAAACAAATAAATCATATTTGGCGTAATCAATCTTACTTACTCGTCATCGATGTTGCTAATATTTTCCCTCACTTCTATCACAAAAGTCTGTTTTTATTTCTAATTCCAAGCTTCGATTTCAGCTGAAAAAACTTGAGGGACATTAATTTTTTCAGATGAATTAATATTCTACTAGATGTAGCTTCTAGTTAGAATTCATAATGGGATCGTTTCCAAAATTTTAAAAGTATTTTTTTCTGAAAGGACATGCTTAAAAATATAGGATCTGACCATTTTTTAAACAATTTGTTCAAGTTTAATATTTTTAAAAAATTACTTAAATCGGTACGCTTTCATAGTTTACGTTTCATCACGTGTGACATCACAAATGATGAAATGCCATTCAGTGTTGCCATTCACGGAGAAAAATATTTTATTCACACCTTTACTCACGTGTATTGGCAACGATATGGTTGATAGCAAGCGTAGAGCGCAATATTTAATTAGCTTCTTGATTATCATAACATGGAACGTGGTAGAAAGATGCGCCAAATCGCATCATTTGTGACGTCATAAAGACCACGCCTTGTTTTCAAAATCGGACATTTAAAAAAGAATTAATTAAAAATAACTGTTGGGAAAATAAAAGTATTTTCTGGGTCCATATTATTATTTTTTACTTATTCTATCAATTTCAATGACTAAAAGTAGTACTTTTGACTGAAGGAAACAACCAGATTCTTTCAAGATTTCTACTTTTTTTATAATAAAAATGAATAATAATAACGAAATAGCTAGATGTAACGTTTTGAAAAGAGCAATATGAAGACTTCAGTAAGCATTAGAATGTAAAGTCCATCATTTATACTTAAAAGTTCACATGACTGAAACACAAAATATTAAGTTATGACAGTTATTTTGTGTCTTCATCAGCAGTCATTTTATCAAATATTTACTCAAGCCCAAATTTGTGAGGTAAATTGTTTTGACTAAAATTGCTAATATTTATGTTAATAAAAGCTGCTAATCCGTTGTGTTACGGCCTTGCTTTCTTTTTAAAACGTGGTCCGGTGAGTCATAATAAAACTCAATTGCATTTACTGTAAAGTTTGTTCTTTGGCACGGTGACTCTTGCTGCAAAGAAGTACTGTTTACCGGGAAATTTTTACAAGCTCTTTCGAAAAACATAATTTTCAGATATAATTGAGATAATGTTGTGTATCAATACTTCAAAAGAAAATTGTTCATTGCATGAACAAATATTAAAAACGTGTTCAGTCACAGTTTACATAATAATTCCTTTCTGTCACTTGAATTAGAATAGTTGTTACATAGCTTTACTTTTTAGGTTGAGCTACTAAATCTTCAAGATAAATTTGCATTTTATGTTAAATCAGTCTTAGAATTATGCTTAGACACGGAAATAGTTGTTCCATAGGTTTGTTTTTAATATTAAACTCAATCTTTAAATTAAATATGCATTTCATGTTAAATCAATTTAAGACTTATATTTGGAAATATCTTATGTTATTAAAAACTGAGCGTATGTACCTATGTGTGTATCTATGTATGTATGTATGTCCAAGTTACTTCTCCCGAACGCCACTTAACTGACCATCGAACCAGGTGCAGATAGATTCGTAATCTTCCCGTCTTGTTTGGCTATTTAACATAATCCTCCGATAATAATTAACGGAGATATCAATTAAAAACTACTAATTATAACACTTACATTTTGACATAAAATCGCTATTTTTCGAAGTCTTTCCTCCATTCAAATTATTATTCAGTGCTTCATTTCAACTTTTCGTTGCGATGCTTTTATTAAAATTTGTAGCGTGAAGAAAATCATTGATGTGTTCCCACTTTTTTTTCCTCGAATATGAACATGTAAAATTTCTTCTTTTGTTTTAAAAGCTCTTTATGTAATCGGAAGATTAAAAATGTTTACTTTTGGGTTATTTTTCCGTAGTCTGCAGCAAAATTTTACTGTTCTTTTTTTGTTCAAACCCGATAATTGAACACGAGTCACTTGACGTAACTTTTATTGTCGAGTAGTATTTAACTTATTAAGAAACATCGTATTTTCTTACCCCTCATTTGCCTTGTACTCTAGAGATCTCGGTCATAAAACTGAGAGGGGCACAGAAGCCTTTGGTCCCCATGTGATGTTGTGCCACTGAGTTTAGTTTAATTTTTTGTATCGTAAACAAAATTCCGTTATTTTATTTGGATGTTTATAATTTGTTTACGCATTCAGATTCAATATTAAATTAGTTGGAAGAAATATTTTTTTGTAATCCTTTTTTTCACTTTGCCTCTCGTAAAATTGTAAGCTTAAAAATATCAGAAAAATAGCTTAATTGAAAGTGAGTAATAATTAACTCTATTCCTGTAAAATATGAAATTATTCATTATAGCATAAGTCCTCCTTTTCATTCTAATCAGTGTTTTTTAATAATTAATTGTGCACCTACTATATCAGGTCTTGTTTGCTAAATATTGAATTGCCAAACGTTTCCCCGATAACCCTTCACTACCAGAAATTTAATTGTTTTATTTCTCTAATATTTAATTTTATCATATTTTTTTATAGGAACTTTAAACTAGAAAGCCAAATTTTCAAGTTTATTATGGAAGAAAGACAATAGTATCTGGTACAAACAGCTGAATGTCTACTTTCCGATACTAAATTTAAAAACGATAAGAAAGAAAAAATTCCTTTTGAAACTAATCTGCTTATAATTTGTAATTATTTTACTAATGGTAGTTTTTCCCTATTTGTAATTCATGGAAAGATTTACTATGCCCGTAGCCCTACCATAAACCTCCATAAATTATCAGATTAGTAAGTGGATACAATGAGAGAGGTCACTTGCGACATCAACGGAGCCACACCCCATTTTAAATGATGATCTTTTCAAAACCTCATCTATGTAAGAAGTATTTAGAAGCTAACAGTTTTCTTTTCAGAATATTTTGAGTGTTCACTCTCGAGATAAAAAAGACAAAATTGAGTTCAGCCCGAATTTTTAATTAAAAGTAACGATGCTTTTACTTCATTTAGGTAGCACAAAAGCATAAAAGGGTGCTTTATCTTTGAAATGAAAGGTCTAACTTCACACTCGATTGTGCTTAACCTTTCATTTGAAAAGAATGTTCAACATTATTGACGACATGCCGAATATATTTGAGCTAGTTTATTGAGTTTTACATTCAGTAGGAACGTTTCTGCCAGCAAGAGGTTTATCTAGTTGTGAAATATGCAGAAATTAATAATTTAAATATATCAACAAAATTAATAGATTGAATTAAGAAAAGTCTATTAGAAGCTAAATTTGTTCGAAGTGAAAGGTCTTTACGATCCGTTAAATACCATGTTTATTGTTTACTCAAGGGGTATATACCATTTTATTGAGAAACTTCTCCGTAAAATATTACGAATGATGTAGGGAACTTTAGAGTGAGATGAAATGGCAAAATATTTTACTCTGTTTGCGATACGATCCATCAGGCAATTTTTTAACTAATGCATTACAAATGTCACTGGTTCCAGTAAGAAAAAAGTTATCGATGAAGATCAAAGGATATGACAATACAAATTATTTTCAAAATTTGACACCGATATTATAAAATTTTGCATCATTACAAAAGTAATTTTTGTTTCAACAAAATAAAAAAGTTCTTGCTACTAACATTTCAAATAGTAATTGAGACGTACTGATTTTCAGTTCTGTAGTTTAAAAATTTGTTTAATATTGGGCATATTTTTATTTTAAGAGTGTTGTACAATTTATCTTCTGCATGCGTCGCAAAGTGAAATTGTTTATTACATTTATTTGCTCATTCATTTATTAATTCCTTTACCTATTCACACATTTGTTAATTCATTCATATATTCTTTGATTAATTCATTCATTAAATCTTCATCAACACATTTATCTACAGATTCATCTTACACATTTATTCACTTAGTTATTTGTCATTCACTTATGTATTTACACATTAATTTAGTTATTCATAATTCAGCTGTTTTCTTATTCATTTATTAATTACTTCATTTGTTGATACATTCATTTTTTATGCATTCATTTCTCATTTCTTTAACGAAAAATATATTTAATAATTAAATGAAGAACATTAATCTAGAAAATATTTAAATTGCCACTTCCAGCATATTTTTTTTGACAGGGATAAAAAGTAACATTTCAATACAAGTTCTATTACGAAATACAACGTTTACTCGATATATACTGAATATTTCAAGATGAATTTCTAATTTGTTCATTTTGATCAAAATCTCAATCATCAATCTTAGTCTCAAATTCCTTTACCTAAGCAAGCTTTGTTAAAGTACTAAATATTTTTATTAACTTGTGACGACTAAGTGATTTTCCACAATTTTTTTCTTGGAGAAAAGCTTCAATGGTATGACAAAATTGTTTTGAAAAATAACATTTCAATGCACGTTCTAATAAAAAAATACATTATTTGCTCTTTATGTACGGAAATTCTCAAAATAAATTTCCAAGTTGTACATTTTGAGAGAAATTTTGTTGTACCTTAAATATTATTTCACTTCGCCTCAAATTATTTTACCTAAACGTGCTTTGTTAAAGAATAAAATTTTTTATTAACTTGTGACGACTAACTGATTTCCTGCTAATTGTTTTGAAAAATAATTTCAATAGTTTGATCAAATTGTTTTGAAAAATAACATTTCAACTAACGTACTAATACAAAATTTTCAAAATAAATTTCCAATTTGTACATTTTGAGGAAAATCTTGTTTTGCCTTAACTGTTTCACTTCGCCTCAAATTCCTGAAACTAAGTGAGCTTTGTTAAGGTATTAAACATTATTTTTATTAACTTGTAACGATTAATTGATTTTCCATAAATTGTTTTGAAAAATAGTTACTAATAAATATTCATGTTCTTTTATACGCAACCTCGTTTCAAAATTTCGTTTTGAAAATTTTACTTTTCCATTCCCAAAATACCAAATCTAGTTGCTGTACAAAATATTGATCTACTTGTAGGTATTCTGAGACAGATGATTTCCAGAATAAGCTGGAGAAATGAAATTAGACAAAAAAATGATGCTTAAAATAATTCTGCAGTGATTCTATACCAACGAAGCACTATCAATAAATGAATAACAAACAATTGTATTTTATTAAATGTTTCGTAATGCTACAAACGGAACAAGAGTTTTGTCTTTTGTGTATAAATGAAGATATGTGAAGAAATAGCCGTTTTTAGCAATAACAAGCACTCTACATTGAAGAAATCAAGAGCTATTCAAACTTTATTTTCAACAGTACAGCATATGCAGTTTCTGAATAATAAAAGCTCTCAGTTTGTGGGATATGGGGCAAAGTGCAATAGTTAAGATAACTTGCCTTTTTGAAATGAAAAAAAAAAAAATTGTTTTGAAAACTACCGTACATCAAAATGTATTTATCAATAAACTTTGCACTGAAATGTTATTTTTCCAGTAAGTTTGAACTTTCCAGCAAAATTGGAGACTTATCATTTTGCTCCAAACGTGCAACAGAGCAATAATTAAAATATTTTTAATGAAGCATTTTCTTTATTTGATTTGTTAAAATATTTTTTCTCAAAGGAATAAATAAAAAAATGAGTATCAATTAAGTAACTTATGAGTAAACCAATGAGTCAATGAATTAGTTAATATACAAGTGCAACAGTGCAAGAATAAATAAATGAGTGAATACATAAGTGAAAGAATTAATAATTTTGTAAATGAATAAGTCAATGAATGAGAACGAATGAGTTAACTAATGAAAACATAAATGACCTAATTAGTAAGTGAATAAATAAATGAAGCAAAATACTTCACTTTGCTTCGCATGCAATTGGCAAATTATATTATACATTTAAAACTAAAGCATGCCCGTTTTAAATAGGTAGGTAATGCATAGAACTTCAGTAATTCTCAATTAATATCTGGAGTGTTAATGACAAGAACTTCATCCTGTTATCCCATAAAGAATTATTTTTGATATACAGCATTACTTCGATTTAACGAGTTCCTCAATTTATTGATACATTTTACTGGTCCGGATTGGACTGCGTTGGACGTCTACGCTTCTTAATTTAAGAATATCCTTGATTTAACGATAACTTTTTCCAGTCCCTTGACAATAATGGAATCGGGCTATACTGTACCATAACATATTGCAATATAATGGGATCGTTTCCAAAATTTTAAAAGTATTTTTTTTTCTGGAAGAACATGCTTAAAAACATAGAATCTGACTATTTTTAAATAATTTCTTTAAGTTTAATATTTTTAAAAAATTACTTAAATCGGTTCTCTTTCACCGTTTAACGCTTCTGCCGATGACATCACAAATGATGAAATGCCATTCAGTGTTGCCATTCACGGTCCAAAATATTAATTTGGCATCTTTACTCACGTGTATTGGCAACTATATGGTTGATAGCAAGCGTAGAGAGCAATTTTAACTCGCTGCTTGATTATTATAACGTGGAAATGCCGTAGAAAATGCGCCATAGTGCATCATTTGTGACGTCATAAAGATCACGCCTTGTTTGAAGAATCGGACATTTAAAAAAAATAATCAAAAAATAACTGATGGGAAAATCAAAGTATTTTCTGAGTCCATGTTATTTATTTATTTTTTTTTTTTTTGCTTTTTCTCTCAATTTCAGTGACAAAAAGTACTGCTTTTGACTGAAGGAAACAACCCCATTGTCAAATTTTAAAAAAGGCTTGTTTTATTATTTACCAGGATTTTTATGGGTAACTAACATTTTTTGACTTGAATCAGCGTTTACGTTTAATAACATAATTAAAACATTGCCAGATAGAACTGCAACGTGTGTAACATGTTTTACCTATTCATTTTGCCTCAGTTTCACTTTACGTAGTATTCTAAAACATCAGTAATTAATTCATCACATTAATGGCTTCTTTTCAAATCAAGAAAAAAGCCTTCTGGGCGGAGTGTTTTTAATCACCTTCGGTAAGACATCGTCTTATTCATTATCTATTACAAAACATTTTATGGCTTCTTTTGCTAGGTTGCATTCAAAACTTTTATCTTTAAAGCGTTTTACCGAAGTAAATATACTTTTTTTTTGAAATACTGAATAAAGCTTATCATTAGAGACCGCATTATGCGCGAATGCATATGCAATTGCATATTTTCTACCTTTTGACGTTACTGAATAGAAATGCTATAAAACGGAAATTTTTCTTAAAATAAACGAATATTTCTCTGGGTTTTTACTTGTTTTCAGAATTATTTCTGTTTTGAATGAAATTTTAAAATCAAATATTTTGTTCGTCACAAAGAAAATCGGGTGACCCATGGATGGCAGAAATAAATAATCTTTTTCGGCATCCAGTAAGAAAAGTAAAAACGTTTCGGGATAAAAAGTGTCATCGAGCTACCCCGAATTAGAGTCATTTTTTATGAACATTAATGGACCTGAGCAAACGAGATTTTGATTTAATAATAAAATTTTCAGAAGTTGAAAGGATTTTTCATCTTTAGAACTGATAGCGAATTACAAAAGCTAATGCCTAACAGTAAAAAACTTCAAAGAGCGTATAGCGATAGAATTGTGATAACAGTAATTAATAAGCGCACTATTTTCTAGGACTCGACCGATGCATCAGCCTGGCCGATGCATCGGCGCCGATGGTTCAACAATTTATCCATCGGCATCGGCATCGGCGGCCGATGCTAACTTGCAGGAAACATCGGCCCATCGGCCTTAAAAAACATCGAAAAGCCGATGGAATTGGCCGATGTTTTCGAAAAAAAAAAAAAAAAAAGACTTCTGATGTTTTACTTTTTAATGCAAAGTAAAGGGAGTTATTTTTTTCATTATAAAATTATTTACTTAAATTTCAGTATGACTTTCTATTTTAGTCCCCTTTGAAAGAGTTTTTAATACTGCATTCAGGTACCAAACAAGTTAATTATTGCTTTGTTTCTTGCAACTGGATGTACGTATGTATCTCTCATAAGTCATAACTCAAAAATGCTAAGTTGTAGAAGGATAAATTTTCGCATGTGGGTTGTGTGCGTACGTTCCAGTTGCGCACTTCCCTTTTTGTTTTCGATCGGGTATTCTGAAAAGCCTCTTTACTAATTTTTTGTGGCTGTTAATTACTTATTTCAATGCAAAACTAATAAAGCGTCTCAGACTGACGATCATTTGGTGATATATTGCCGAATTGGAGACCATGGAAACAAATATGAGATGGCAAAACCGGTTTTTGTGTCACTTTTTTAGATTCCCGTTGAGCAGACGGTAATTTTTAATTTTTCGATATCTGAAATATGAATCACAGTAATGCAGTCTTTTCTGTATCGCTTCGGCGGAGTTACAAGCAGGGCTGCGGAGTCGGAAGGAAAATGGCCGACTCCGACCTCGACTCCGACTCCTGGATTTTGAAACGCCCGACTCCGACTCCGACTCCGTATTTATTTTATATTTTTAATTTTATTTTTTCAACTCCCTCTCTCCCTTCAGGGGAAGGGGAGAAACCTCTAAAAAGAGATTTAAATATTAATTCCTTTCTATGAAAATTTCGCATTTTGTTTTTTATTGTAAACCTAAAACGCATACAACGTTAGAAATTCAATTTAAAAATCAAATTTTCCAATAGTTACGAGTTAAAAAGTGAGATGACTTAAAAATCCCTTTTAAAAAATTTGAAAAGGATTCTGTAATTCCCCCCCCTCTTTAATGTTTAACAAATTGATATTGATCAAATCGTGTGCTTTCAATTTTTGAAAGCTGTAACTTGAGAGAAAAAAAGCTTTTTTTTCTAAATCCCAGTTCTTGAGAGGGCGTGGTTGCCCCGGGTGACACCCATCTGGTAGATGACACCACAAGTTAATTTCAGAGTTTGTAAAAAAATATAAATATTTTAATTCTGAAAATTTTCGCGAATATATTTTACATTTTTTTTAAATCAATAAAATTTCAGCGAAAATAGGGCACATATACGTCAGGAGCTAATTTTACACAAAATACGGGGGTATACAAATTTATACGAATAACTTTTACGATACCTATATTTCTTCTTCGCTAAATTTTTAATTTAAATTTTATTGGCTGCTTTAAAATTAACCTTAATATGAAGATTTTAAGATTAACTGCTATTATTGAGTGTTGTAATCAAGAAATCATTTACACTTATTTTGTTCCATACTTTTTTGTGAGAACCAAGCTTATAGAAAGACTCTTAAAAAAGAAAAAAAAACATGAGATTATTTCATCAGATCTTTTGGATTCGTGCTTTCGCGGCATAACTTTTTTGAATTTGCCGATCACCCTTAAACGTTTTAACCTTAGCTACGGGCCTTGACTTACTAATTTGTTACATTTCTTTTACTATTTTATAAATGAGATCGAACAAAACACTGTATTTCTATTTTTATTTGAAAGTGATTAATTGAAAATGTTAGGCAACAAAATCGTTTGCTGGCAGTTGCTATTAGTTAAGCTCAAAAGCAAGCAAACTAGGGGACGGCTACAGAAAGTTCGGTAAGCACTCAAGCTAGCTGATTGCCATAACGGCTGTTATTTTCACATTAGTATCTTTTTATACATGTAATCGAACCAATTGGTAGTCAGTTTTTAAAAAATGCAAGAAGAATCAGTGAAAAGGAAAGAAAATAAAAAGCCTGGAGTCGGCATGTTTTTGAACAACTCCGACTCCAACTCCTTTACCCCAAAATCTATTCGACTCCGACTCTTCGACTCCGACTCCGACTCCGACTCCACAGCCCTGGTTACAAGTTTGAGGCCCGTCGAAATACATTATGGGGCCCTATTTTTCTATCACACAAGTTGTAAAACATTTATCATCAGCAGTTTTGTAACTCCTACGGTGTCCCTATGGTTATGGGGCCTCTCGCGCAATTGCAACATTTGCTATATTTTAAATCCGCCACTGCACGTCAAAACAAACTCGGGTGCAAGTTTTGAAAGGTTTTTTACGTTCAATGTTTATGATTATTTTGAAGTCTCATTTTTTGAATTTCCGAGAACACTTGCGTGATCCTTCTCCTACTCCCTCAATTTCTGAAATTAAACTCTAGTTGTACTTCTGAGTTGTTTAAAACTAACACCATTTATAAAATTAGAGATTTTTTTTAAAAAAAACTTTATCTATTGTTTAGAAGGAATTTAGAGCATTAATGTAAGAAATTGGTTAAAGACGTTTTGAATGGTGACATAATTCGGAAATCGGAGGGACTATTAAATTTTTTCTTCGGAAGTGCTGAAATAGATTCAGAAACTCTTCCGAGGCGTTGGTTTTAGCGGTTCTTTACTAAAAAATTTAGGCCGAGGTTGGGGCCGAAGTGTGAATTACTCCAAAACCAGAGAGTGACCCCTTCCCTAACCCTCTCTCGAGGTTTCAAGCATTTCTTAAATATTTAGCAATTATTTATTTTAGTCAAGAAATGTCATTTTGCATATTTCTCATACTTGTTTCACTTATATTTCGTAATGCGCCATCTTTTTTGCATCATTAATAGCGATCGATTTTTTTTTGTTGTAAGTAACTATTTTTATGTATTTATATAAAATCAATGAATAAGTTATTTTCGTTTTTTATAGAAAAGTTTCAAGGATTTTCTTTTATACATTTTTTTAAATTTCAGAAAATTATTGTTAAATTAAAAAAAAAATAATTTGAACTTATTTGTAAAGCTTCATAAAAGATTAAACAATCAAATTTTCCATATTATGTGTGCAAACATCAGATCAAGTAGTATATGTATTCAGTTATTTACTTGGTGTAAATATTGAGTTTGTTTATTGTAGCTGCGTTTTAAAAACATCGCTCTTTTCATGGATATTTTTTTCAGCAAAATTTATGTCACTGTTATGGCTTTTATGAAAAATGCAAACTTTTCTATTCATAAATTTTAAATAAGTATAAAAATATTCCTATTATGATTTAATATTGTAATTTATCTGTTACTTTTTTTTTGTTTAATTTGATGAGTAAAAAATGTCTACGTGCAATCTTTCCACTTTAATTGCGTAATTTGTTAATGGTTTCATAGTTTTATTCTTATTTTTTTTAATGATTAATCATTATAATTTAATATTTTTTAACTATGTTTAATGTACTTAAATCCATACATTAGTACAATATTACTGAAATCTTAGTAAATATTCAATTAAAAAACAAACAAACAAATCAATTGGTTATATCTTTGTTTTTCTTCCTTTTTTTTCTTTCTTTTTTTTAGCTGTTGTTCTTTCTCTTTCATCATACAGCAGTAAAAAAGGAGAAGCATAGCTACACCCTATAAAGTATAAAGATTGTACGTAGTACGATCCAAAAGTTCGGGGACAAGCTGTATAAAACCTTACCCAGAATAGTTCACATTACCGAAGCACATCCACCTTCAAAAGGTTGCCTTGAGGGACTATGTACTTCTGCCAGTGTTCATATAACTTTTGGAAGCACTCCTGGAAGCCATTTTTCGATGAGTCTTCTGTAATGAAGCTTTATCTTCTCCTGACGGAAGAAAGCGGCGTCCATGCAAATGTTTTTTTGCTGGGAACAGGTAAAAGTCACACGGAGCTGAGTTCGACGAAATGTTATTTGTTTGTCATATCAGAGTATTGACAAATCGAACCGTGCATCCTCAACATGAAAGTCGCCTTCTTCCCCACGATGAAGTTAAAGCAGCAGCGCAAGAGGCCTTACAGGAGGTTGCGAAAAATGTCTTTCAGGAGTGCTTCTAAAAGCTATACGAACGTTGGCAGAAGTGCATAGTCGTTCGAGGTGACTATTTTGTAGATAGATGTGCTTCGGTAATGTGAACTATTCAGGGTAAGGTTTTATACAACTTGTCCTCGAACTTTTAGATCATACTACGTACGTATGAGTTTTCAACTTAGTATTTCATAACGTTTTTGAGTGACACAAGTTTACGCACATGAAGAGATCACAAGAGAATTTGCGATAATTAACTGAGGAGACATTCAAAATGGATATTTCGGTCATCTATATGTTCTTAAGTATATATGCATATACAGATGTGCCGAAAAATCTTGTGAAGATTAAACTGGGTGATCGTAAAACAGAAATTTAGGTCAAAATCTAATTTCTTTTTTTTTTTTTGTGATTACAATTCCTTATTCGTAGAAAGGAAGTAAAGTGAAATGAATCAAAGATCCTTTAAATTCCTTATAATTTCATCAATTTATTTCTGGTTGATTTTTTTTTTTTTTGCCATCGGCCATCGGCCATCGGTAATCGGCCATTTGGAGGAAAACTATCGGCCATCGGCCATCGGCCATCCTTGAACAATCGGCCAACAATCGGCATCGGCCCATCGGCCAAAAAATGCCATCGGTCGAGCCCTACTATTTTCTGTGTAAATAATTGATTTAGTATATACTTATCGCTTTAATAAAATAAATATAAAACTTTGAAAGGAGAAATACAAAAAGTCATTAAGATTCAGATATGAACATTTTTCTGCACGTGAGTAAAAGTTACGAGTGATTTTATTTAATTTTTAGAGCATATATTTTAGGTATTTTTAATGCACATTTGCATGCATATTTCAATGTTTTTTAGTGCATATAAGCGTATTTTTAGTGCATGTATCCAGGATCTACTTATTGTCAAATTCAACCTGTTGGTTCGCACTGTTAAAAATTCAGGAAGCTTTTCTGGTAATTGTTACTGTAAAATGGCAGACTTAACGCATCGCTGATTTCTACGGTAATTTATACCGGAGAAATAAGCGATCCCAGCGCCAATTGGTTGCTGTGGCCAACCGGGTATTTCCCCGGTTGGCCACAGCAACCAATTACTGTAAAATTTTACAGTAACATTTGATTTTTACAGTAATAGTTACTGGCAACATGGATGCCAGTAACAATTACCGTAAATTTTCCGGAAAACTTTTAACAGTGCGGCTAACTTTTTTTTTCAAGCAAATCTTCTATCGGTTAAAATTTCAAAGCCATATTTCATCACTGTAAGGAATAATTTATTGACTTAAAAATTTGGAGAACTATTAAGAGAAATTGGACAAAACTAGCTACTCAATAAAAAATTGTGTAGATTAATTGAACTTAGAAAAAGTAGTTAAATGAAAAAAAGATGAGTGACATTGCATTTCATGAGATATTTATTAAGGTTTAACGAAGGCTTGATTTACGAGCTATGAATTTTTTCTAGGATATATTCTATTATACTGTACATAATTCATGCTTTAGAGCTACATTACTAAGTTCTGCCGAAAAGTTAACAGAAAAATCTAAGTAACTTAAAGTCTGGGGAAAAGAGAAAGGGAAACAAGAAAAATGTGTATTTTTCTGCAATAAAATGAGAAAAGTGCTAACTAACTACGTTCAATAACAGGAAAAAGTGTTTTTTGAAATTATTCATTGTGCTTTTAAAAAGCTTTAAAGAAACATCTTACTTAGTACTAGCAAAACAGTGGGGAAAAGATTGCTGGTGAATTCCAGGAAAAAGGAGACATGACACTTGAATTTTAAAAATTAATATTCTGCAACTTGCCATATACCATTCTCTTCAGATATAAATGAATTTCTCGAATCTTAACCTGTTTTTTTCCAAATAGTTTGACGATTTTCAGAAAATCAAGTGCAAAATCAAGTTTTCTCTTTATGTTTTTACAGAGCAAAAAATCTCTGTTTTGTTACACACTGTAATTTGAAAAAAACTTATTATCTCAGCAAATAATATTTAGGTTAACTTTTATCTTTTGAATGTCTAGTTAAACTTTTTAGTAAGTAATTTCAAATTTCTTTTATTTCAACCCTGAAATAGGTCCATTACCGAAGTGACAATATGATGTCCTTCCGTTACCGAAACACTACAACTCAATTAGTTCACTAAGAACCTATGGGGTATATAAACTTTTTTATGCAAAGCCGAATTTTGTCCCTTCTCAAGGAGGTATAGTTAAAATTTTAATAGATGTTTAATTTATATGGTGTTTAATAATAACGGAAGGACAAACAAATACGGTAACGGAAGGACATTTATCTATAAGCTGATACAGGGTAATATTTAAGAATGCTAGCAGAAGACAAACTATTGCTTAAAGTTAGTAGTCATATTTAAAACATATATAATATTTGAACACAAATTATAAGTGCTTTTATTTAAAAAAAACTTTTATTTAAATTAAAAAAAAATGTTTTGTGATTTTATTTCTCCTATTGTATGTGATGAAAATCATGAAAACTTCACTTAAAGATTTCTTAGCATGCGAAAATCATTTTCATATGACATGTTTGTGATATGACAAGCCCATTCGAGCAGAATCATCTGCTTACAAACTCGAAATTTATATTGGAACAATACAATATTGAAGATACAATACAATACTTTCAGATTTGTTGCCACACTGTAAAAACGATTCAGAAACGTTCCTGGAAAATAATAGGCAGCTGATGTGCCCAATTTCAACCAGTAACATATCTTACAAAAACCAGGAACGTTTTCTGATAAAAATGAGTAACCATCCTGAAGTACTGGGAAATCTCCCTTGTTAAAGCCGGTCGTGAACCTTCTACAAAAATTTAATATATTTACGTATTTGATTAGAACCTTCCTGGTTTACCAAGAAAGCTCCAGAAGCATTAGCGCAACCATGGCCAAAGCTACGCGAATAATTGCAAGCAAAAACCAAACATAATCCTTGCCTGCAATTCCTGCTTCGCAAAGCTGCAGCTATCCAGTGATTTATTTGCTCCCATTGGGAGCTTAGTCAATACAGACGAGCCGTAATTAATCTAATACTGGTACACTTAATAAACACCCTCATTCAACCTTTAAACTGGTAGCAAAAACTATTTTTCACACCAGTAAAAAGTCTGCATTCGTGCATCTTTTAGCAATTCAGGAAACTTTCTTTCGAAGATACTTGATTTTGCGGGGAAATAAGTGAAAACCTCTGAAATCCCGGAACGTTCCACGGAAATAACCAGTAAAGGTTCGGAATTTTTTTACAATGCACAAGTCACAGGAAAGGACTGTTGTGAGCACTGTTTTAACTGTTAAACGTACTACGTAGAGATCAGTAAATTCAAAGATCAACTTTCACAAAGATGGAGTAATATTTATTCTCATCCTGACACACAAAATATGCACCATTTGAACATTGTAACAAGTTATGTCATTGCACTGTAAAAACGATTCAGAAACGTTCCTGGAAAATAATGGGCAGCTGATGTGCCCAATTTCTGCTAGTAACATATCTTGAAAAGGCCAGGAAAGTTTTCCGCTAATATTCAGTAACCTTCCTGAAATTATCCTGGAAGCTTCCTCAAAAACTCAGAAATCTTCCCGGCTTGGCACCTTCCTGATTTATCTAGAAAGTTCCAAAATCAGTATTGGAAACATGGCCGAAGCTGAGACAGAAGTGTAAGAGAGTATCAAGAGTTTATACTCTCCTGCAATTCTAACAAAGCTACGCAGTCCATGGACTTATTCGCTCCCTTTGGGAGCTTAATCAGTCTGGACGTGCCGTAATTGAAATGAAGCCGATACACTTTATAAATACATTCAGTTAATCTATAAACTGGGAGCTAAAAATGTTTTTCATAACGATAAGAAGTCTGCATTCGTGTAACTTGTAGCAATTCAGAAAACGTTTTGACAAAGATCCTTGACTTTTCCAGGAAGTGGATAAAAACCGTTGAAATCCTGCAACGTTGCTCGGAAATATTCAGTAACGTTTCGGAATTTTTTTACAGTGTGAATATAATAACTACTTCAATAAATCTACTTTAACAAATCGAAGGAGTTTTCACTTCAAAGTCAAAAGATTGAGGACAGTTATAAATAATGTTAAAAATGAAGATACAGCTGAATGAAAAGCACCAAATCATAAAGAATATCCCAAATGGACAAGTTTTGTTAGTTGGATGGAAGGGAAAGAAACTAACAAAGAGCAATATTGGACATTTACTTCATATGGAAGATAAAGAAATAGAAATAGCTTGTTTGAGAATGCATAATAATGTGAGAATGATCTTCGTATTTCTTGAGGAAAAAGATAAATGTTCTATGGATTCTGATAAAATTATTAAGTATTTAAAGAATTCAGAATTGTAACAGATGGCTCAGGCATTAGATATCATTATTTCAGAATGCTGTATTAGCTGAATAAATGTTTTTTTAATGAAATTTACCAAGTTTAATTGCTTTGGACTTCTTTTCCTTCCGTTACTGTGCTTCCGTTACCCTTAACAAATACATAATTTATATGCTTAAAATAATTATTTTTTTAAACAAGAGGTGAAATTGTAAGGGTTGTACGCTCCCGTATGTGCTCTATTTTTTTTTTTTATACACTTTTCCCTTTTATAGTTTAGCTGAACTTTTGGGGAGAACATGATAGCGTGAAAATCATGTCGCAAAAATGTCCTTCCGTTACCGTTTTTCAAATTTGAATTAAAAAAAAGTTACTAACGAAAAATTCTTGGCTTTGGCATTTTTAGCCACTTTGTTGTGATGTGTATAAAAGTCTATGCATCAGTTTTTGAAAAAATATGTATTTTGACATGCTCACAGACAGAAATCCATCGATTTTTTTTTTGTAAAAACCGTCCTTCCGTTACAGCTAGAATTCACCTGCTATTGACTAGTTTCCATAAAATATAGTTATTTTTTACGAAAATTATGTTGAATTTTCAAAAAAGTGGCAAAGCATTGGAAAGGAATGCGCTGAAAAATTATTATTTATTAAGAAATTCTATATATTTTTTTGTTATTTCAAAATTTTCCAAGCCATATCTTAGTGTTAGCAACAGATTTAGAAATAATTGCTATCTAATTACTTTTAAAGATAATTAATAAATAAATAAACACAGCTAAAATAAAATAAATAAAATATCAATAATAACCGTTATTTATTATGAAATTTGACGTTGTGTTTTTATAAGTTTTAGAAAGATATCTTACTTAATGCTAGCAAGAGATTAGAAAAGAGTTGCTATCCAATTACTTTTTAGAACAAAAAAATAAAAAAAGAAAGAAAGAAACAGAAAAATATCGATTACGAAATTCTGCAATATGATTTTAAATGTTTTACGAAAATGCTTCTCTTAGTGTTATCAACACATTGAAAATAAATGAAATAAACATTTAAAAAAAAATATTTTGAAGAGTTTATGACATGCATTGTTTTATGCTTCGTAAGGATTAATAATGTGACACGCAACCTTAAAATATGAATTTATCAACAAGATATTATGAAAATGTAAATTTAGAACATCAGTTGAAGATACCTGTATGGAGCTTTTATTAATTATTTCCGAGAATGATAAAATAGCACTATCTGAATAGACAATTACTTGTAACTTGGTCCCATAAAGTTGCAGACTCTCATTGCCGAGTAATTTTTCAGTGAAATCACCAAATGTGCATGTAATTTTCTAGATAATTTTGAAATTCTGCTGAAAGTAATCTCTTTAAAAACTTGCTAATTTCAAATTTTCAATTGCTTCTCTTTCAGTGCCACCCAAATTGATCCCTCTTCCCCGCAGTGCGCAGTTGCGGAAGGGGGAGCGCTACCACGTGACTTGCAGCACGAGCGATGGCTCTCCGCCCCTCACCTTCAGCTGGTCTAAAGATGGAGAGGGAATAGAAGCTCGAGAGCAACCCCCGGACCCCACCGAAATCGCCATCAGAAAGTTGGACGACTTTTCCTCTTCTTTGGTGGTGGAAGATGTTCAGGAACAGCACAGTGGCAATTACAGTTGCACGGTCGCCAACGCAGCAGGCAGAGACACTGGAACCACCAGCCTCCAAGTCCTGTGTAAGTACACATAGAAACAACCTATGGAATGGGGTCGTTTCCAAAATTTTAAAAGTATTTTTTTCTAAAAGAGCATGCTTAAAAACATAGGATCTGATCATTTTTGAAATAATTTGTTTAAGTTTAATATTAAAAAAAAAATTACTTAAATCGGTACGCTTTCATTGTTTACGCTTCTGTCGTGTGACATCACAAATGATGAAATGCCATTCAGTGTTGCCAATCACAGCGCAAAATATTTAATTCGCATGTTTATTCACGTGTATTGGCAACGATATAGTTGATAGCAAGCGTAGAGCGCAATATTTAATTCGCTTCTTGATTATCATAACGTGTAAACGTGGTAGAAAGATGCGCCAAATTGCATCATTTGTGACGTCATAAAGACCACCCCTTGTTTTCAAAATCGGACATTAAAAAAAATTTATTAAAAAAAAACTGTTGGGAAAATGTAAGTACAGTCGAAACTCCATACATCGAACTTCCACATATCGAAATTTTCTATATATCGAAATCCCAGCAAATTTCTTTGTCCATTACACAGAAAAATTGTTTATATGTATCGAAAAGATCTCTATATATCGAATTTTTTTTCGAGACATTCGTAGATTTTTTTTACCTCCTTAGACTGTTTGTCTCATGAAAAATAAAGGTTAGGGGAGAAAATTATGTTCACTAAAGGTTGCTACGAAACTCATAAGGAATCTGGGGTTAAGAAGCGTGTAGATAGGTCGTTGTTTCGTTTTAGAGTTCTTAAATTCCCTCAAGTTTATTTCAAATATCTTAGTTGTAACCAGTAACATTGTAAAATCAGTTTCAAGTCGTCCCCTTTTGTCTGTTGATTATCGTTCCTAGTCGTTTTAGCTGCAGTAAAAATCATTCAAGTTAAGTAGATTAATTTTTTACTTTTCTCTCGATTTGTCAAAACGAAAATCCCCTAATGTTGCGGTTCAAGTTGAATTGCCGAAGGATGAAGATGTATGAAGGCGCAAAAATATGATTTCTGTTATCTTTTTAATTATTAACTTTCATTTAATCTGGTGCTTGTATAAATTCGAAGTTAGGTTTCATACACGAAAATTAGCCTTAATTTTAATGTTTTAGGAGATTTTTAGGATAAAATAAGATTGTTTCTATACATCGAAATTTCTATGCATCAATTTTTTTTCCTGGCAATTTGCTACTTCGATATATTGAGGTCCGACTGTATTTTCTGGGTCCATGTATTTTTCTTACTCCTTCTATCCATTTCAGTGACTAAAAGTAGTACTTCTGACTGAAAGAAACCACCCCATTGGAAAATTCTTTCTTGCATCATGAAGTATGTAAATAAGTAGCTTATCTACATATATTTGCAGTTTGGATAAACCACTTTATTGATTGCATGCAATATAACAGACAGCCCGATTATCTCATCCTGAGACTGCAGTTTCGTTCTTATTAGCACTCATCAGTCAGGAATGCTGAATAACCGAGCTGGAGGCAGATGCCATCTCGTTGAAGTTGAGCGTGCCAACAAACAACACTGTATCTACCAGTTTATTGACACTCTCAACTTCAATGAGATGATGACATCTGCCTCTGGCTCGGTTATTCACTATTCCTAACTGAGGAGTTCTAATAAGAACGAAACTGCAGTCTTAGGATGTGATAACTGGGCTGTCTTGATATTGCATGTAGTATTGTCTTAGCCCTGGCTTGTGGAGGTAACTTACTGCTAAAAACAATTGGTTAATTGTCTCTTGTGCACATGAGGTATTTATAAAAGTATCTTAAGCACCTGGAAGCACCACCTGCTTCCAAGTGCTTACTAAGTAAGCAAAGAAACTAACTACTACATGGAAATTGATTAATTCTTTCTTTCATCATGAAGTATTTAAAAAATGTCTTTTTTTTACGTACCTTATGCACTTAGATAAACCGCATGGTGAGTTCTATCTTGCATCATGACGTATTTTGAAAAGTATCTTATGCACTTGGAAGCCCCACCAGCTTCCAAGTGCTGCTTAAGTAGACTGAGAAACTATCTGTTGAGTTAAATTAACCTCTCTCGCGTCATGGGTCTGCATTTCGGAATGCAGTCCACAGATAAAAGTTCCTTCTTTCACCTTTAAAATAAGACGTGTTTGATCTTCTTACTAATTTAAATAAATTTACTAGAGCTTTTTGAAAAAGGACCGAAAATGTCGAGTTTTACTCATCCACGAAGCAAAAAAATAGCTATATTTCAGGAATAAAAATTTCCAGAAAAATTAATAACAGTTTGGGGGTACAGAATATTGGTACATATGATCTATCAAATTTCATCAAAATCAAAATTGGTGCGGCACGAAAATTTCTGAAAACTGATTGATTTTATATGGAATGACCCCTTATGCACCTGTAAGCCCTCCCAGCTTCTAAGTGCTCTATAAATAGGCAGAGAAACTACATGTTGAATTGATTAACCCTCCCTTGCATTATGAGGTATTTTGAAAAGTATCTTTTTCATTTTTCTTATACATTTTGAGTCGCCACCAGCCTTCACGTGCTCTGTAAGCAGGCAAAGAAACTGCGTGTAATTGGTTAATTATCTCTTGAATCATGAGGTATTTTGAAAAATACCGTATTAAGAGAATGAGTTCTAATACGTTTTCAATCCGAGTCATTCCTGAATGCTGTTTCGAGTAAAAACATTTTACCGGAATTTGAGAGGCTGTCTTTAAAAAAATCCTCCGGTGACTTTGCATGAATACAATTAAGAAAATTGAATATATTTTTTAATTAATTTTTTAGCATTGAATTACTGAAAAGTAACATTAATCCGGGCTCAAGAAGTTGTAACTTATCCTCGGATTATATTTGTTGACTGAGGATTGTTGTATGTTTACATTTTTTTATGAGTTGTCGAAGGTCAGCCTTATTGATATTATTAGCAGTTTCATTTAGTCTTTAATCTTTTCCACATTTTTTGGCTTTCAGCAATAGTGAACTTTGAGTCCTTTATATATTTTTAGAAATTTTAAGCAGAATATTACTTTAAAATTATTATTATGTATTTATTACGCATCACTAGATGGCAGCATCAAGTGCCGTAATTCCATCGTGCGAGAAAAAAAACGTTATTTGACCTCGATTATTCGATTTTGCATACGCAACCATGTTTCTGAAAGCTAGTTTCAAGCCAGTTGCCTTTTTTTTCTCCAGATACAAGGGTGCTCCATTAAGTATATCACCCTCTGAGGGACGAAGGGAAGTGGCGGTGGGGGGGGGGGGGGGTTCAGGATATTGTGACACAATAGGAAAGTAATAAAAAGTATAACGCATCCCACATTTTTGTTCAAATCAATCCATTTTAAATAAGCAGATTAAATATTTTTTACTTATTCTATTCTTTTCTTTTTTTTCATATTTTCCCCGTTTTACATGTTGGTGTTGTCGTGTGCCAGCTAGGCTGGCAATTTGGGGTGCGCTGCTTCACTTTTCCAACTGTACCGTAATTTGGTGTGAAGTCCGACTTCCACAGTACACACTAGGTACCCGTTTATAGGGTAGGCAACCATTCACAGCATAACAACACATTCACACAAAGGAAGGACAAGGACAGGAAAGAGAGAGTACGTCCATGCCCGAGCCGGGATTCGAACCCGGACCTTCCTGTCGCAGCCAGACATCTCTGACCACCTGACAAGGCAGGCGGCCCAGTTTTACATGACGGTGGGAAATGCAGTTTTTTTCTGATGATTTTATTTTGTATTTTCACTGTATTTTTAAGGACAGTTCTTACGATTCACTAGCGCAGCCAGAACTAATTCACAAACGCCGTAATAATTAACGAGCCAAAATTTCCTCCTGGGGATGGGGGCAGGGGCGTGCTTAGAGTTTTAGCAGCCCTGTGCGAAATTTGTTTTAATAGTCGATAAAAAATCATTTTTGTTATTTATTTATTCTCTCCCAAAACATAACCCGCTATAGTGTGTCACCCAGCTGTATAAGTTAGTTCGAGATTTTTATAAGTAATTACAAAATTAATGCGAAAAAATATGACACGAAATATGGTTGCAAAGAAAATTTGAATCTGAAAGAGATGTAATTGATGGAAATAAAGACTAGTATCCAAATTGCGAAATTTTCATCCGGGGGGGGGGGGAGGTATGAAATACAAAATTGAAATCTGATATCATAACAACGTTCGGAAAAAGAATGAAAAATTTTGATCTTTTTCTGCCTTTTCACTTTTTTTTACTACTAGCAAATATAGATTCATTTCACGTCAAGTGACCTGGGGGTCCCCGTTTGACCATTTCCGATTTGGATGAAATTTTATAGTGGAGTAGAGATGCTTTTCAAACTAATGCAAATTTTCAGCTTCCTAGATCCAAATCCTGAGGATCTAGGATCTCCGAAAAATGTGATCCAAAATGGTGGATTAACTTTTTCTGCCAAACTGCCAAGTTTAGACTAAGTTTACAGAAAATTTCATCACACTGGAAGCCTGAAATTTTCGGCGCTTAAAGTACAATTAGCTGTTAATACATTCAAGTATTTTTGGAAATTTGAGACTGTTAAATTTTTATAGCGCGCGTGTAAACTCGTGAAAAAGCGCAGCGGGGACATTTTTTCCTGGATTTTACGTTGTGATAAAATCTGAACAAAAATAATTCAAAGGCTCGTACTTCGTGATTACATTGTAAAAATACTTGTTTTTAATGGGTTACAGTTTCAGAGCTTAAATATATATTATCTAAAAGATATTGTCCTCCAAAGTAGCTATCAAAACCATTTAAGTAAAAAATAGCTCAATTTCAAAGCGCTGTAGCTCAAGTTTGTCACCTCGCATCTTCTTTTCGTTAATACAATAAAATTGCTCTAATGCGGACACTATCAGGACAAATTTTTTTGTCCGCAATAGAGGGTATCCACAGGACAGGGGTTTAACAATGCTATTTGTCTTGGAATTGGAGAATTCAAAATTGCGCGCATAAGAGGGGTGTCCGTTAGGAGTGGTTTTAATGTACCGTTAGAAAAAAAAGATTTTTTTCTTTTGCAGAGCGTAAATATTGATTTTTTAAAAGATATTGGCATCTAAAGTGGCTGTCAAAATCGTTCACATGAAAAATAGCCTTTTAATACGCTGTAGCTCAAGTTTGTCCCATTGCATATTCTTTTCGTTGGTGCCATTAGAAAGAAGATATTTTTTTCACAATACTTTAGCGAACCCTTAACTTCAAAATATTTTAGCGGCCCTGTGCGGCCGCACAGTTTGCCACCCCCAAAGCATGGCCCTGGGTGGAGGGTAGTATCAGAATGGTCACAGCAGCCTATTATATTTATATATGTATAGATATTAATATATTACGATACTAGAATTAGTAACTTAACTTGAAAGCGCATCAAAGCATCCGAGGTAGAGCAACTAACCCCCCTCCCGATAGAATTCATTATCTTAAAAACTGAATTGTTGTAGCTAAACCCTTCATTTTGATTCTTTTATGTTCCCCCCCCTCCCCCCCCAAAAAAAACAGAAGTTTAAATTTTTTGTCAAGTTGACGAGAAAGCTTTTCTAGTTCATAATAAAACTCAATGATGAATCATTTTATTTTAACAACAATGGAGTAATAAGATTTTATAAACCTCATGCGTACAAAAACATTATATCTACACGCACATTTCATTCAAGTGAAGGAGAGAAAACTTCCGGACAAGTTTATCTTAGTTGCAAAAAACTTCTCGAAGCTAACCAAAATAACTTTTTACCGCTTTTATAAAAGTCTTCATTATTAATATTTCTTTTTTTTTTCAATATCAACGCTATGTTCACGACAGGTGTGCGCGCTAGTGGTACTGTTCAAGGGTGGATTCTGTTTCTAGTTTTGGAAGGGGCAATTATTAAAGCATGAGCACAAAAATTGAGAAACGGAATTATAAGTGCATATTCGGACTCAAAGAGGTTCTAACTAAAATTGCTTAAAACTCCCGAAAAACAGTTTCATGCTATCTTTAGGTACTTTAAGTATGAAAGGGGATATGATCATAACCCGCCCCCTTGAATCTGCACCGCTGTACCCCCAGTAACCACCAAAAAAAAAAGAGAGACGCGTTTCGTAAACTAACATCAATTTCTTCTTCTTACACATAATTTCCTTCTACAATTCGTATTTACTGATTTTTTTAAAGACGGTCAAAAATGTTAAATCGTTGTTTTTGAAGATGTTTGAACAGCTTATTGCTAAAAATATGCCTTAAAAATAGGAATTTTGAGATTAGAGTACAGCAGTACGTTTTTTAATGTTGAATTGCTCGAAAAAACACGGCACTTTTCTAAGGACTGGGACCAGTTTGGAATTGCACTGTTAGCCCAAACCAAACGGTAGCCCTTAACTCCGAACGGAATGTATCTCAGTTTTGAAAAATCGAATCTTTTTTGAAAATTTTGAGTGAAATCAAAAACTATTTACCACAGTATGTTGAGGACAGATAAGTTGTCTGAATTCGGTATACTGATAAAACGTGATTACTTTTGTTTTCGTATTTCGTACAATTTCAAAACATTTGTTCTCCCTAATCGGTCATTAGCTTATCTACTTATCAATTACATATACAAGTTGAAGTGACTTTTTTCCTTACGTGCAATATTTGCTCGCTCTGCTTGTAAGAGAACTTCTTAAGTTGTATTTTATTTCCAACTGCGATCAAAGCTGTTTTTGTAACGTATTAGTATTTCAGAAAAGTTAAAAATTACGGTCGCAAATTTATACCTTACCGTTAAAGTAAGAAATCCATTATTTTGGTAAAACATCTAGGTATTATATGAATTAACTTGGCAATTCAGTTAAAATATATAAAGTTATTGAATTGTACGATGTGAATGTACAATAAATAAATAAATAAATAAATAAATAAATATAAAAGATAAGACAAAAGAGCTGCGTGAGGTTGAATTTAAGTGCTTGCCCATTTTACAATAATTTTTCTGTTCTCAGTTTTCTTTACCTTTAAAATCAATTATTCAAATAATTATTTATTTTTAGTTTTTAATTCAAAATTTGCACAAACATTGGATTTTTACTTATATTAAAGTGCTTTAGGTCACCGGAAAAAAAATCACATTGAAAACATTTTGCATGTGTGATTAATATTTTCAAAAAACAACTTTTGGCGATTATTTTTTTTTAATTTCGATTTTTCGCTCCACCCTAATACGTTAGTCCAGTTCCAGTTATATATACACGAATAACTAGACAAAAATTTTCTACCCTTTTTTCAAATAAAGGAAGAGTGCTGTACCTTGGGACAGTTTTCATGTTTTAATTTTTAACGTCTTTTTTTTTTTTTGAATCTAAAATCTAAAAGTCACATCAAAATACCCCAACGTATTTCTCTGCATTTATACATATATATATATATATATATATATATATTTAAACAAACGAAAAATTAATATAGACGAGGCGCAAAACGGCAGCACTTAAAACTATATCAAATATTTAGGATTTAAAAATTGTGATAACATGTAGGTATGCAAACGACAAAATGAACAACATTATTAAAAATGAACAAAAACAAGAACAACAATATAAGCAATTGATCTGCTTCTTCGTCAGTGGGTGGGAGCAGCATACCCTAACCGAGCCTCACAGGGTTTCGGAACGCGTCGCCAGTCAGCAAGTAAACCATATAATATACATAATCAAACAACGTTTGCAAAAGATACAAAAATTCATTAATTCATTAGCGTATATTGCAAATTGCAGCTAATAAATGTTCTAAAGAACAGCCAGATATACATTTTTCTTAAAACCACAATTTATAAAAAGGACAAAATGGAATTATCGTAAATATGGCATCAATGTTTAAAGGCAACTTGCTGAATCGGAACGTCCCCACCCATACCTGCAAGGCAAAAGGAGGGTAACATTACTTCATATAAAAAGACTTAAAAAAGACTTAAAAAACTCACAGCCCCCACGAAAAATCTTATTCAAATTCATCCAATGAAACTTATTCGGATAAACTCAAGTCGTTCCGTAATCCAAAATCAGTACTCTTCAGTCCAGTCTGCACGGCACACAAATTCCAAAATCAAACTGGAAGCGTTCCACGTGGGACTGGAGCAAGCAGTTATCATCACGGTTATTTTGCATAACCGTGCATCCAAGTGTTTAGGAGTAATACTGCCGCTACTTCTGAAAAAATTGACTGTAATACCGAATGAACTTTAAAGGGAAATTGTTATTGTAAAAAAGATTAGCAAAGAAACGGAACATTTGCTTACTGTAATTTTCATTATTATTACAAATTTTACTGAACCTGTTTAATTGTCCGATGATGATGTTGATAAAAACGCGCTTATGTAAATTGCTATGCCAGTAAGGCATAGAAAGAGTATTGAAATTGAAATTATTCCGTTTGTCGTATAAATCTAAATTTAGAACATTGTTTTCATTTTTTATATTAATATCCAAAAAGTTAATGTTGTTATCGTCTTTATTTGCACAATTAAGGTATAAACAATCAGGATAAACGTTTTTGTGTTCGTTAGTAAAATCAGAATTTAAAACCAAAATGTCATCTATATAACGAAAAATTTTCAGGCTCTTATTGGATTTGATAACATAATTATATTCATAAAAAAATAGAAAAAGGTTTGCAGCTGTACTAGAATAGTTAGTACCCATGCCAATGCCGTGGGTTTGCCTGTAGATTGTGCTATGAAAATGAATAAAATTTTTGTTGAAACAAAAGTTACAGAGATTTAAAAAAAGATCTCTGTTAATTCCGAGTTCCTCATCGAAAGAAAATAAATCGAAAATATCTTTGATGTTATTATAAAGTAATTCGATGGGAATGTTGTTGAAAAGATTCTCAAAATCAAACGTTTGAATAGATACAGGTGTGCAACCAGATTTAAGTCCGTCGATAATTTCATAACTATTATCAACAGACCAAAAATAGCTAGTATACTAGCTATTTTTTCATGGTAATTGTTTAAATTATGAATGATGAATAATGAAACATAAATTATGAATTTATCTAACATTAAATTTGTTTAAAAGACTACATCAGATTAGAACATTTTTCCATGTTCCTAAACATATCTTTATTATTCAGAATTATGGATATATTGCACCTTGGGACATCTTCTTAGGTACAATATATTGGGCTGTTCCGAGGTACAATCACCACATGGTTTAAGAAAAACCAAAATGATGTTCACTCTAGATGCACTATCATTATTTTCTCATAACCAAAATATTTAAAGCACTTCTCTTTTATAACAAAATAAAATTCAGTTTATTAGTTTAACAAATACAAAGACAGAAAATGAAATAAAAATACTGAAACTATTTACCTTGAAATCATAAAATTTTCTTTCTCTCACAAAATCATCGATTTAACTCTTTGAATACTAATTGTTTCTATGGCACTATTTATTGGTGAAGGTTACTATTAAAGATTACAAAAAATATAGTTGCTAAAAATAGATTCTTAGAAATTTGCAGTGTCCCAAGATACAACACTCTCCCCTACCTGTTGTGATTTTCTCAATGGTTTATTTTATTATTGTTACAATTGCAATATAATTATCTATTTTTATATTTAAATAATATTGTTATAAAGTGACAATAAAGTTTTTGTAAAAAGAAAAAGAAAAAAAAATCATCGGCCCATGTCGAACATCGAGCTTTTATAAAATAAATTTTCTGTCTACTGTGTTTCATTAAAGGAAAAAAAAATAAGCACCAAACACATTAATTTCCACGATACATCGAATCGACTATATTCTGCTTCATTTTCTTTCAAAATATACAGCATCTTCAGGCATCATGATTATGTCTAGCCGTCTAGCAGTTTCAGGCAATAATTTTATTTTCATATTAGTATGATATAGCCGTATGAGAGATGATCTGGTTCGCTTGACTTATGTCATTCACCGACCGGTAAAAACACAAGTTTGTTTCCCGGATATAAGGTCGAGACTTTTAGGTTATATGTATGACAAATTGACAGGATTCCAAAAAAAGGATATCGTATTCCATGTGAATGTCTTTTTTTTTCTTTTTTCTTTTAAGCAAAATCTGAAAATTTTTTACTGACATCAATTGAGTGTTTAAAAAGATGTTAGTTGTAGAGGAAAAACATTGAGATTGAATTAGTTCTCAAAAATCATCTAAACTTTTCTTTCAGCTGGCTTTTCTATTTCAACTAAAGTCGATTGCCCAAAAGCTGACACCCAAAAACAGTTTCTAAAGCCAATATCTTAAAATAAAATAAATACTTAAAGCATTACCATTTTTAAAAACAATTTGGAATGAGTTTTTCTTTCTTCTTAAGATATAAAAATTCAGTTTTAAATTAGTTCCTTTTTATAGAGAAGCTGTAACAATGATCCTGTTAAAGAAAATTAGCTTAAAATATTCAACTAATGCTATTTCTCCATGATACGAAAAAGATGAATTGATTAAAGTTAAGCACAGTTTTGAAATAAATTTACATTTTTATACCTTGCCCCTGAAGATTTTATTTCTTACCGTACCTTCAACTACATAATATAACTTCTGAAAGTCACATCAGATGTAATCACATTAAAGGGTCATCAACAAATGATGTCATGCTTGGAAGGCGGAGGGGAGTTCATGATATTGTGAGTTTTTAACAAGGGGGAAGGAGGGGGGTAGCAAAAAGCGTAACATCACGCATTTTTTAAAAACAAAGTATGCTTGTGAAAAAGAGCATTATGTTTGAACAAAAGTGGTAGAGAGTTAAATATGTTAAAAAATGGAACATATTTATTGCAAAACAATAAGTAAGGGGACTGCAACTTAGACGACTGACTTTTTTCCCTTTGTGAAAATTAAAGCACATTAAATACCATCTCTCGTAGTATGCATTTTTTGCTTTCTTCACTGCAATAAAATAAAATTCTTTTAATACTGCTGCTGACAATTTTTTCCCCTTATTTTTATTTATTTATATAAAAGTATTGCACACTACAGAAAAAAATACACTTGCAGTAGCAAAACACATAAAAATAGCTATTAAAACAAATTATGCATTTAAAATGTTAAAACATCTAGACTTAAAAGTATAAAATGGCTTGTTCAATATAGCTTAATAGCGGCAATAAATGTCAAATAGTTTGTGAAATTTGAAAAGATAAAAATTATCAACATGTTTAAATTTTGTTAAAATATTTTTACACGTAAGCTATTTTTTATTTCATTTTATTTATTTTTTCATTTTTCGCAAGCATATTATCGATATTTAGGGAATTTGAGTTATCTTCTTCATAAGAAACGCTAAAATTATAGTGGAAACCCTCACATACTCATTAAGCATTTTTGAAATCGCTATAAAATGGGTGCGAGCAAATCCGTGTGTTTGCATGTGTGTTTGAGTCAAAGCAAACTTTAGATTAAAGTCCCACTCACAAAGGATTGAGTCACTATATGAAGTAACTCAAAAATATCCGGACCAAGAAGGACGTTTTTGAAATGAGAATTTGATCTTTCCTTACTTTTTGATAAGGCCTGTGAAGAAAGTGTGAAATGTTTGCTTTTGATTAAATTCCTAGGATGATTTTAATTGAACTTTATTCAACTCGAAAATTGATTTTAAGTTAGAATTATTTTATTTCTCGGGCTCAAAAAGTTGCATTACCGTTAATAAAATAACTCATTTTTTATTGCAACTTTCACGTAATCCAAAGGGGAAATATGACCTGGTTAATAATGCATTTTAATGGTTTTATGATAATTTTTTCTTAATTCTGGTAGGATTTTTTCTTCACCTTTAGATCAATATCTGCAATTAAACTATGAAAATATTAACGGGGCAGTTGAAAATAGACGAATTGGGGATTCAGATTATTTTGTCATCAACATTTGTTTACGCTCCATTAATCGCTTTTTGCATGCATAGATAAAAGTAGTTCTTGACTTTTTGATTTACATTTTGCAGTTGTGTATTCTAAGAATTCGTATAAGTGTTAATAAACTAATTATCATCAACTATCACGGTCCTTTTTTTCTTTACTAAGTTAAGCATCATTTGTCTTTTGAAAACACAAATTAATTTTACTCTCTTAATATAAGCATTTTGATTAAAAATTTCCTTTCTCAAAAATTTGATGCAATCATTATGTTTTAAATGTTAGGTTTTTCAAAGAACCTTTTTCACTCTATCTATTATTATTTTTTCGTCCAAATTTTTCTGACACAAGTACTCTTCGGAGTTTTAAAATCTGAAATTAACACAGAAGTTTGACGATGAAGTGGAAACACAAGTTTAAGATATTAAAATCAGAAACAAAATTTTTGATGATTTTAAGTTTAAAAATTAAATTTCGTTTTAGCTGTCAAATTTTCGATTGATTTAATCCCACGACCCCTTTTTATTTGGTAACGAAAATTCTCACTCTTGAACAATGCGAAAGAACTAGAAACAACCATTGATTTTCAATAAATAGTTTAATAATTGGACTTTTATTAAACTAGACAAGTCAATTATTAGTTTCACTGTTTACAATAGCTGAACCCAATGCAAGGATTAGAGCCGAAATTATTTAGATTATTTTTACCTAATTTAAGATTACAAGTTAGCAACTAAACATGACTAAGTCATGGGAGCTATAGTAAAACCCTAATACTTAAATTTGAAACTGCTTTCATAAAACTTCTTGCTGCAATGGGGTTGTTTCCTTCAGTTAAAAGTACTACTTTTAGTCACTGAAATTGATACAATAAGAAAAAAAATAACATGGACCCAGAAAAAACTTTCATTTTCCAAACAGTTAAACAGTTAACAGTCTTCTTTATCTTCTTTATCTTTATTTTTACTAATAATAAAGCTGAAAGTCTCTCTGTCTGTCAGGATCTCTGTCCGGATCTCTGTGACGCGCATAGCGCCTAGACCGTTCGGCCGATTTTCAGGAAATTTGGCACAAAGTTAGTTTGTAGCATGGGGGGGGGGGGGTGCACCTCGAAGCGATTTTTCGAATTCGATGTGGTTCTTTTTCTATTCCAATTTTAAGAAAAAATTATCATAAGATGGACGAGTAAATTACGAAATTATCATAACGTGGAACCGTAACATGGGCACAAGCCAAATGGCGAGATGCGAAATTATCATAACGTGGAACCGTAACATGGGTACAAGCTAATTGGCGAGAAAATTCTCCATACATTATTTGTAAATATACAGGCGAAACAAAAGACCTATTAATTTTCCTATTATGGGCAAAGCCGTGCGGGTACCACTAGTTTTTAATAAATTGTTTAAAATGTCCGATTTTTCAAACAAGGCGTGATCTTGATGACGTCACAAATGGGGCACTTTGCCGCATCTTTCTACGCATTTCCACGTTATGATAATCAAGAAGCGAATGAAATATTTTGCGCTCTACGCTTGCCAGCAACCATATCGTTGTCAATACACGTGAGTAAAGATGCGAATTAAATACTTTGCTCTGTGAATGGCAACACTAAATGGCATTTCATTATTTGTGATGTCAACGGCAGAAGCGTAAATAGTGAAAGCGCAAAGATTTAAGTAATTTTTTAAAAATATTAAACTAAAACAAATTATTTAAAAAATGGTCAGATCCTATGTTTTTAAGCATGCTATTTCAGAAAAAAATACTTTTAAAATTTTGGAAACGACCGCATTATCATAATTCTTTAAAAACTATTATTCTTATTTTAATGCAAATACATTTTTGTCTTTGGCTCAGAAATTAAAAAATATTTCATGTAGTTTTCCAAGTGCTTAATGTTCAAAATAGTGTGACAATGTTTCATGCAAAACTACTTCCTACGGTTGCAGTGATCGTGTTTAACTTACGTTTGATGGAATGTAGCAAAATTTCACTATGAAGATCTTTTATTACGAAAAATATTTACCCAACCAAGTAACCAAATATTAGTATTGCCAGCTTGCTTCATTGCGCTTCTGTACCGGGTCTTCGATTCTTCGTGGCCGAACAAATCCTAAAAACTGCTGCTTTTACTCATTGTCCTTTAAATTTTATGTCGTTTCAATAAAAAATATCCAAAAAGTGTGTGAATTGGCCACCCCACAGAAGTTGCCGTGCGGGGCAAGGGGCACAGCATGCTCCTTTTGGTCCGGCCCTGTTTTTTAAATAACTGGTCTTAAAAACTCACTCACTTCATCCAGAGACGGATGCAAGGGGAGGATCATGGGGGTCATGACGCCCCTCCCCTATACCGCCGGCAACATTATCCAACCACATTGTGTTCAAACACATTTTGAATAAAGTGTAAACGATTTCAGCTATCTTTTCAATTCAGCAATTATTTTTCGAAGTAAATATTTGAAATGCTACTTCTTTTCATTGCTTATTAGGTGACAACCAGGAAACTTCAGAAATTTTTTGTACCAAAATCGTAGGTCCGTACATGGAGCGGAGGGGTCTGCAACCCCCCCCCCCTAATAGTAACCTGTATCCGCCCCTTCCTGACTTCATCAAAAATAATTTGATGCTATACAAAATACATTTAACCTTTTTCGATGCAAACCCGATAGTAAGATTTGCGATATCGTTATCGTATCAGTATTCCCAAACCACGAAAAAGCCCACGGAAGGAAGTGACTAGTTGATGACTTAACTCGGGTTATGAAAATGATTCAGTGACCTTGGAATTCTCAACAAGAGCTTTCCAAGTCTTTGAGGAAACTGGTAAACGAGGACTTAAAATCCGATTACAAATTGTGATTTCACACGCAGCTGCCCTTCGTCAAACAGGGAAATGCTTGTTTGATAACAATGGCGGGAAAGTAGATTTTTTCCTGCCAGGAAAGTCATAAAATTGGATGCAGAGATAGCAAAGTCCTGACAGATACGGGAATAACATAAATAGATGACGGAATAACATAAATAAATTATGCTGCATTTTTAAGCTTCAGTGTTAGATATACAAGCTATAAAATACTGAATTTATATCCAACTACAGTTTTACATTTTTTTAGCCTTTAACTGGTGAAATGGAGTGCGTTACACCCTATGAGAGTTGGGATTTTGTGTTCAAACGTTTTGTAAGGTTTATACATATGACTTTATAAGTATATGTGTGTCACTTGCACTACTGATGCAGGTGTTGTAGCACAGAGTGTCATTAAAAAATCCTTGACACATTTTAAAAATTCATAGAAAAGCAACAAATTGTCGTATGAATTTGCGGTACGCACCATAATATTTCACTGGTTCAAGAATTATTGATTTCATCGTTAAAAAAGGAAAAGAATCAAAAGAAAATATTACAATTAAAAGCAATGTCTATTGAGGACTGTATCGTCACATTACAAATTTATTAGCCGTCATTGTAAATTTTACATTTTTTTTTCTTTTTCTTGTTTACGCTCTTTATTACGATATCATAAAAAACTTTTGAACCTGTGAGGTATTATGACGCGTACCGCATAATCATACGACAATTTGTTACTTTTCTATGAATTTTTAAAATATGCATAGGATTTTTCAGACATCCTGTATTCTTATACAAATAAATAATACGAAGATCTTGTAAGTTCTTAAATTTGCTAAATATTTGGAGCACACAAGAAATATAGTTGAACTCACTTTATACGATACCGTTTGATACGAAATCATGGTTAAAACAACCATTTTGTTCGGTAAGTTTGGTTTGCTATCTAATTACATTAAAAATTTCTCGTATAATACGTACATTAAATTCAAAGTCTCGGCTAAGACGAACAAAGATTTTTGACCTCTTTACTTAAAATGTTCCTGGTTGAATACTGTAATTTTATTTTTTAGAAATTATTCTTCTTTTTTTAGGTAGTAAAAGTTCCATTGTGTAAAGAGGAAAAAAAATGTTTTATATAGAAAATAAAGACCGTTCATTTGTTTACCTTTGGACATTTAAGTTACTCGGAGACAAAACCGTTCATCTTCCATTGTGAATAACAGCCTATTCCGCAATTGTCGATTACTATTTTCCTTTTCCATATTTTCCAAAAACATTCATTTATATGAAATAAATTATTTTTTCTGGATATAATAATAGTTAGATTATAATTTATGCATTTGTAGTAATGTCTTATAAATATAGGTATGCACCACTCATCACGGTTGTTATGAATAACGGCTAATACGAACAATTCGTGGGTTTTTGACATTTCGTATTAACAGAGTTCAACTGCATAATATTGGAGTTACATGCACCCCCACAGCACCACACGCACACACACACACACACACACTCACACACACACACAGAATTACAAGTAAAAAAAATCTCATCACCATTTAAGGGTTAAAGGTAAAGATATCAATCAGTTAGTCACTAGATATTTTGATAAGAATAACTTGGTAGGTATAGTAGTTAGTATAGTACCAAAAAAAAAAAAGATGATTAATGGTTATATTTAATTGCTGTTTAAAATTACAGTTGGCTCTCTGTTTAACGACGCTCTATTTAACGACTTTCTCTGTTTAAAGACGGCTTTTCACGGTCCCAAATGGTCCACTCTAGTTTTAAAAGCATTCTATTTAAGGATTATTTCTACTTAAGGGCGATTTTTTGCTGTCCCTTGAAAGTCTTTAAACAGAGAGCCTACTGTAATTTAAAGTTGAATTGCCTCTTTTTTTGGAAAAAAAAGGAATAATGGTAGGAAAGGACCCTGGGTTGTAGTGCTGTGTTAGAACCGACTCAATTGTTTTTAACCACTTAGTTAGGCATCCTTTTTTTTGCGAAAAAATAACACAAAAAGCGAACAAATAAAGAAATTAAAAAAAAAAAAAACGCCTTAGCAAGGAATCATCATAAGATGAAAGATGTATCATTTTGTGTGTTCATGCACTTTTTAAATCCATGGATTTCATTCATTCTTCGTGCTGTAACAATGATGCGATCGTAAGCTGACTAAAATAGACTTCATTAAATATGGGAAGAAGGTGTTACGATGATAATTATATTCTCCGTCTTTACGAACGTTTTGTAGGCGGTTCAAGGCCGACTCTCCTATTGTCTAAATTAAAGTGGGCTTTAGAGGTAAGATGACAATTAGAAAGATTCAGATCTCTTAAGATTGCGAGAAACAAAGACGCTTCAGAGAAAAGATTCGCCATTTTATCTTCTTTTTTTGTATAGCTGTTTTCACGAAGACGCTGTCTGAAATATAAAATGGCTCACCATACTAAATGATGGCTTCCAAATTTGGATTCATTATTTGCGTTTTATGTTAACCATTAGATTGTCGTTCTTCAAGTTTTTTCACCATGTTCTGATCCACAAGAATTGAAGTACTGACGTTGCTTCTATCTTTCACGTGAAAAATTATAAAAATAATACTAGCAATTTTTCGTAATTTTATGATAAAATTTAAATAATTGAAAATATTTTTAAATTAACTTTAATTAATTTAAGTTTGTCACTACTTTCCAATGAGTCATCCTTGTGTAAACGTTAGAAACTTGTAGAAGAAAAAAACACTTATACGCAAAGGTGCCTCAATGGTAGGTCACCGGAGGTCATTGTGACCTCCCTTTCGTCTTCAACAATGGTGATTGGGGGGGGGGCGTTAAATATGCTCGTGGTCACAAAGTCCTCCAAGTGAAACGATACCTCTGGGGATTGCTCGGTTTCTGGTCTGGTCAAAAAATCAGAGCTGTCTTCAGAGTCCCGATCAACTGGTTAAGCCACAAACAGTGGTAGGTACGGGAGACCACGGAGTGTAAAGTGTAGGCTCCCTTTTTTTGAAACATTTTGACTGACTGTTCGGAAAATTTGGAAACTAACAGTATTGCAATACAGTAGACCCTCGTTTTACGCGGGGGTCACGTTCTGCGGAAATGCCGCGTAAATCGAAACCGCATAAATTGAGATCCAATACTAGTGTTAAAATAGGGGTTTGGTTCCGTAGATAACAAAATACTTCATTCTAGTGATGAAAAATTGTGTAATAAGTTTAATGTGTACATACGTAATCGACTTTTATGCACAACATGCATAAAGAAAACATAAATTAATCTGGTGTTCTGTTTATAAAGAGGAGCTGGCTATGATAGTCTTTTCGAAGTCATTAAGAATTTTTCTCTGTAATTCTTTGCAAAGCATTAACGCATCCACGATCACTTGCGTCATTTCCATGATAGAATCTCCCTTCACTAACAAATCAGAAAGATCATTTCTATTGTCTAGGAATGGCTCAAAATTTTCAATGTGAACGTCTTTGGTTGTGCGTCAGCAACGTCGTTGGTTTTAGCCTCCTCTATCACTCCTGAAAGCCCTTCTTCCAGTGAGTTCTGAACTGTGTGAGTTTAATAATTATAATTATGGAAAGAGCTCTGGAACCAATCGCATAAAATGTCTCCAGTGACCCAAGCTCAATTATTAGCACGCCAAAATGCAGTTGATTAAGAAGAAATACGGGGGATTTCAGGGGGTTAATAGGGGAATTTTTTATCTATTTGTATTGCGGCATCCGCGTAAAACCGAAACTCATCCGCATAAAATAAAATAAAGGTGTCAAAACTTAAACCGCGTATAATCGAAACCATATAAAATAAACCCGCGTAAAACGAGGGTCTACTGTATTACATTTTAGAAGAGGTTTTTTTTTTACTATCACTATTAATGAACATTTCCCTTTTTGAATGAAAATTGAATCGGTATGAAACCTATTGTTTGAGTATCGAGTCCAAATGTGAGAGAATCGGACTGTTGTTGAGAAATTCAATATATATTGCATTCATGAATTTTCTTAAGTTTTACAAATCATGGTTTTTTGAAAGAAAAATGAAGGCCGAAACTTTTACACAAACTAAACACCCTTTCTGTTCTCGCTATAGTCAAACCTCGCTCTAGTTAAATAATACTGTGAGATTCAAGAAACAGATCATTTTTCCGAAGAGTGAACAATCGCATGTCGTTGCCTTTCCTCAGCAGTTTGAATATCTCCCTGACAAAATTATCATTTGTGGGGGGAGAGGGGGGTCAGGGGTTGCCAGAAGGAGAAAATTACCCCCTGACACCCGACTTTGAGAAATTAATGTATTTACAGATATGTAGGCTTAGTTTTTGTTTTTTTCCCAATATGCATTGAGCACGTACCCTTTGCCCTCTTTTATCAGGAAAATTTGGACGACGTGCCCTGAAAAAAGCTTCCAGTGAAGATCATTGCATCGTATTAATGTATTACATAACCATTTTCAAACTAATAGCCCTCAACAATTTTATTCCTGGATTCTTCCTAAGAAATGACAGTTCTGTTCCAGCCCATATCCTATCGACATGAAATCTGTCATAAATAGGTTTAAAAAACGCATAAACATGTACCCTTAACCATCGGCACGTGTCAAATTGACAGGCAGAGAGGAGAAACTGCGACACTCGTCAATAACCCCTCTACACTCGACTTCTCCTCCAAAACCAGATCGAAAGTAAAATCGTGACATTCTCGGAGGCGTCATTGCGGCCCTCGATGTCACTCTGTTTTGCGATGTCAAACGAGGCATTGTTCTCTGCACGAAGAAGACACCGGATGCCGTAACAGGAGTCAGCCGAACGGGTTGCCTTCGCGTCATTAGCCTGGTGTGGGCCAAGTTCATTAGGCACCGGAGCGTGAAAAAGAGGGTTCGAAATGACTGATAATTAAGTCGTTGGGCTGGCTGCACGGGCGAAAATGAAGCAGTCGAAAATGAGAGCTACTTCTACATTCGGTTTTGAAACGAACTAGCATGATAAGTAGAGAAAGGAGGAAACTACATCAGAGAAGATTATACTAAAATGATTTGATTGTGATAGTTGCTGATGGAAAAGAAGGGTCAGGATGAGTCATTTTAAGAACTAGTCAGCAACTGAGAGTCTTGACATAGTAAAATCATGGGTTAATTTTTGTTATCGATCTTCGTTTCTTGAATTTTGGTTTCTCTAAATGATCTATATTCGATACTAAAAAAATAAATAAATAAATTAATTAATTAATAAAAAATAAATAAATAAATAAATAAATAGAAGCGACAGTAGTTAAAACCACAAACATTTGCAGACACGTATTTCAGAGTAGCAATGAACCCCTTTTTCAGTTCTAAAAGATCTGAGAATGGCTCCCAAATGTGTAACAGTTCCGCGTCGTGGACCCTCTTCTGGTTTCATCAAGCTTAGAAATACATATTTTTATAGTGTTACAATTTCGCACAGGGCCCTTTCTCCATCCAGGCCAGATTGCTTTTTACCCCCGGCCTCCCTCTTGTGGGGGGACATGGATGTTGGCTTTTGCTAAATATCTTTGCATCCATTAGCTTACATCTTTTTGCAACGAAAAAGGGATTTATTGCAGTTTATAGACATATGTCTACATTTTGTTTTTGAAAATTTACTCTGTTTTAGAGTTATTGATATTTTAAAACTTGATAGTCTAAAGGTATTTATTAATTGCTTAGTTCTCTATTACACTGTTTAACAAGCAACAATGAGCTGTTAATACAATGTATGCCGTTTATTAAACACTAGTTGCCTTGCCTGGCGATACCCCGTTTCCATCGAAAATAAAAGTAATGTCAATGACGCATGTTCAACAATCAGGTTTAAATTAAAGAAAAACGAATAAGCTTAAAAACTCCCCTCCCGCGTGTAGAAATAGCAATTTCACGACTTAAAATTCGATGGAAACTAGGGAGGTTTGACATGCTTTTTACAAATACATTTTTTTTTTACTTTTTCTAATCGTTAGAAAATTTCCAAATTGACATTTTTTTGTTTCCTTATGATGCCTGCCAAACTTAGGGCATTATTATTCTTTATTTTAATCACGTATTGTTTTTTTTTTATTGGTAATTTTTCAAGAGGGTCCAAACTGCGTAACACTTCTCCACTTCATGGAGATTTGACCCATCATAAGGAGTTCTTACCCGTAGAGATTAAAGTTCAAAACATGATGCTGTATGGTAGGATAATCAGACCTAAGAACTTTAACACTCTTAAATAATCAAAATAAGATTCCAACATTGATGATTGAGATCAATTCTAATATATATGCATTAAGCACGCTTTAAGTCTTCAAAATGACAAAAAAAAATTCTTTGCTTAACAACCGTCAGGGCATTTAAAATTATCTTTGTCCATAGACTGTCAAACCGACGCATTCCTTATGATACCACTTGCCGAATTTTAGATATACACTTATGTCCATTATCTTATCCTCTTACAAGTGTGTGATAGTACCAAATAGTATTGTTTTCTTTAGTATCATTGCCTTCATTGAGAGTTTACGTCTTTTTCATTTTCTTCTCTTTCTTGTTTCTGTCAAACAAGTCTTTGATAACTGGGGTTCTCTGATAATTAATGACTTTTCTTTTAACAACTGGTGGGGTTTTTTTCATAATTCTCTCTCGTGTAGGCATAAGCTCCTGAAATGCTGTACTTTTTAATGGAGCAAACCGCACATTGTCTTTTTCATCGTCCGAACTAGAACCGTAAACCAAGTAGTAAAACTTTTCAAAATATATGCTTGAGGTACTACTATAACACTGAACCAATTAGTAAATAGTCGTAACTACTTATAAACATCCATTATATATTGATAAATATTTAAAATGAGATGTAAAACTGGCAAACATTGTTGCAGAAACAAGGGAGTATAATAAGGCCTAAGATCAAATTTGGTAGGCCTTATTAGCCGCATTGTACAAAAGAAGTACACAAAAGTACAATAATTGGTTTACATATATAATTCAGACATCAAAGATCGCCAGAAGCATTGACAACAGAAAACTGGAGCGCAAAACTATATCTAAAAGTGCAATATTACGAAAAGTATTTAACATTCAGACGGACGACTTTTTATTATTCGTGTTGCACAACCGTTCCGCGCGAACAAATCGCGTCGCACTGGTCGCAACAAGTGAGCGACATGTCGCGACCAGTATGAAGTTCCCTCTATAAGTATTAGCTTCCTACGAGTGCGTCCTTGAGTGGATACGATCGTTTTAAATAGTATTTTTATTATTTGGGCCTTATTAGTCGACAGGCCTTATCACCCGACCGTACCTTATGCAGTCTTTTGATTTATATATCTGAGTACACAAATACTTCAATTTGCTTTTGTGTACGTTAATTACAAATAGAATTAGGAGATGAACTCGCAAAAAAAAAAAAAAAAAAAAAAAAAACTCTTATCTCTGAAAAATATATCACATATGATTGATTCTTTGTCGAAAAGGCTAATTCACTCTACCTTTATATTTTGCCTTCTTTCAACTTATGTAGTGCAGTCTGTAACTTGATTTTGGCCATTCCTTCGTATAAACATCAAAAAGCATAACATTTTACTAAGTCATATATGTATCTGTACCTCAGAGCCAGAAGTAAGTAAATCACATTATGGTAATTTTACAGGAGAGAGGAAAAACTTTTTTCTGGCGCATGTAAAGGATAAGACGTGCGGTCTTTTAATCCTGGTAAAAAATTTAAAAGAATATTTTGTAAGAATTACGTTCACATGGATCGATGCGAAATAGGCTTCTACATACAATGCACTAATAAACGGAAAACCACAATTTTTGAACTTACGTCTACCTGGCTCTGCAGCTAAGATGTGAGAAAAATATGTTCATTTATTCTTTTAAATGAGATATGACAACATTGGTTATTGAATAAAAGTTTGACTGTGTTCTTTCGGTCCTATATTATTTATAAGGGAGAAACATTTGAATACTTTCATTCCCAACACTAGAAACTTCAATATCATTATCGTGAAAAGAATTTCTTTAAATTCAGTTGCATGAAAAAAAGTTTCAAATTTTTGGAGTTTTCAAGGAGTAAAAAATGCACAAGAAAGAACGAAGTTCTTACAGGTGGAAGCAATTTATTAGCAAACAAATGTAGCAAAGAATGAATAAGAAATTGGCTGTAAGTAACATTAATAAGGTTTGACTACTGCAGTTTGTGATGAAACAATTATAGGAGCACTTAATTACCAAATATAACGCAATATAATCCATTAAATGGAGTTGTTTCCTTCAGTTAAAAGTAGTTCTTCTAGTCGCTGAAATTGATAGAATAAGCAAAAAAAAAAAAAAACATGGACCCAGAAAATTCTTTCATTTTCCCAACTGTTATTTTTTAATTAATTTTTTTAAATGTCCGATTTTTCAAACAAGGCGTGGTCTTTATGACGTCACAAATGATGCAATTTGGCGCATCTTTCTACTACGTTTCCACGTTATGATAATCAAGCAGCGAATTAAAATTGCACTCTACGCTTGCTATCAACCATATCGTTGCCAATACACGTGAGTAAAGATGAGAATTAAATATTTTGTTCTGTGAATGGCAACATTGAATGGCATTTCATCATTTGTGATGTCACACGATAGAAGTGTAAACAATGAAATCGCAACGATTTAAGTATTTTTTAAAAAATATTAAACTTAAATAAATTATTTAAAAAAATAGTCAGATCCTATGTTTTTAAGCATGCTCTTTCAGAAAAAAATACTTTTAAAATTTTTGAAACGACCCCATTATGAGAGCACTTAATTGCCAAATATAACGCAATATAATCCATTAAATTCTGTAATATTGAAACTCTAGATACTACTTTTTTAATTATCTTTACAAAAACTATTTACAATACTTATGTACTGAAAATAAAATTTTATGGGATCTTTTTGTGAGAGGGCTAAAAGAGTCGCCGAGAAACCCTTAGAGGGTAACGATTCTTAAGATTGAACATAAATTGTAAGCCACTACTTTAAAACTTACTTCTTGACCTTGATTTTAAATAATCTGACTTTTCATGCATTTAAATATTCATGCTCAACATTTCTCCCTTTTGTTTTTGTGATTTTTAGTTGCTCCAAACTGGGTGCGACCGCCAAGTGATACTTCCGTGGAGGCAGGCAACAAAATCACACTGCACTGTGAAGCCAAGGGCTCTCCCAAACCCACCATCACCTGGAGGAAGAATACAGGTATTTGAACCTTTTCACAGATGAAAAGAAGTTACTTTTTTGGGAATTCTAATTTTTCGTTCACAAACTTAAGTCTAATTGCATGTATATAATGCTCCTCCTATTAATTTATGTTTCTTTATCAGAAATTGTTATTATTTTGTTTTTGAAACAAGGCAGGAATTATCGCGCTTACAAAATCTTGCTCGCATTTTAAAAGCCATCAAACTTCAACGAATCCAAATTATGTCAAAAAAATAATCATCATCATAACGGTAACAGTACCAAATGCGTAAAAAAAAAGCTTTTAAGGAATAAAATCATTAATTTCCAAATAAATCATTTGCTCAAAATTTCTTCAAGCAGAAAAAAAGAAAAATTGAATTTGCCCACATTTTTGGTTAGCTGATTTTTTTTTTTTTAACCTCTTCGTTTGGTTTAAAACTGTCTTGCTTCATGCAAATAAAGAAACTGAGCAAATTTAAATTGCTATAAGATTTTTGTTAGTTATTTTTCATGCTATGTTTTTACTTTTTCTTTTGCGTAAATGATTTTTTAGAAAAAAATGATCTGAATTTCGTTTGATGACTTACATGTTAAAGCAATCGAACTGTTCAAAAAGTCTATTGATAAAAAAATAAAATAAAGAACCTTGTAAGGAACCCATTTCATACCTTTAAATTAAAAAAAAATATTCAAAGATTTTAAGCTTGGTTCACTATTTTCAAAAATTTGGCATCCATTTTAACGACATCCATATACAGTATTAGAAATGCTTTTCTCGGGTGACATTTCCTCCTAAAGCTCACACTTCGTTGCATGAGGTTCCTTGAAGCCCCAAAAACGCGTGTTTACAGAAATCTGAAAATTTGTAAAGTTGATCGTTGTCATGTCTTATTTTAAACTCTTAACTTTTTTTTTTCTCCCCCAGATTTTTCTGCCATTAATTTCGATGTGGTTCACTCGGACGGGCGCGTTCGAATCTCAGATGATGGGCAAAGCCTTCGCATACCGGAAGCCAGAAAAGAAGATGAAGGCTTCTACGAGTGCCACGTGACCAATGGGATTGGAGATCAACTCAGAAAGTCGATTCGAGTTGAGGTGCAAGGTAAGAAACGAAATACATTTTCGATTTAAAGATGAGATAATACTTATAAATAATTACAAAAGGAAGCATATAAAAATGATCAAGGAACAAAAGAAAGCACCACTTAAAACTTTTTGTCTGCCTATTTGTCTTACATTACGATATGAAACATTTTTTAAATATCTCTTAACCATAAGATAAGAAAAAGCTATTAAAATTCAAATACTGTGAGCAAAAATTCACGTATCTTGTTGTTTATTATGGATACACCGATAAGTTAATTAATACATCCGACAAAAGCTTTTGTCGGATGTCTTTTCATTCATAAGCTCATTTCTTTTGCATTGAAAAAAGAGTTCCTTGTAACGCCGAAACAGGTGTCTGTATTAATATGTTGTTGTTATTTCTTATTTATTTACTTACTGTTTATAAATTCATTTGGCACAGTTATAGATACATTTTAATTTTAAAATATTGTTCTGCCGATTTTTAAACAAACTGAAATTGGCCGATTATGACCGATTACTGATGATTAATCGGTGCATAACTACTGCTTATCAATTCATGCAGTATCTGTTCAAGAAAACGTTTTCCATTCAAATCCCCAAACGTCATTTCCCAAACATTCAATTATTTGCTCAGCATTTAGGTCAGGTACTGTTCGTCAAAATAAATCATTCTTACCACAAAAAAGATACTAATATATTTTTATGATTGATAAAAGTGTTTCAAAATTAGGGCTTCAAAGATTGCCGCATTTTCTGCAAAAACAAAAATGCTGAAATAAGACGGAAGAATCTATTATTTAGCTCTAATGGCCAACGACCGAAATACGAGCGGAGAGAAAGCTGTTAGGGCAAATCTTTATAATAGGAGGGGCAGACAATGGGTCGCGTGCTTCGATTTGACTTAAAACGATTGTTTCGCGGAGATGCCTCGCAACAAGTGTCATTGTCTTTTTGCATAAGAGACAGAAAGAAAAAATAGAGGGAAAACGGAAAATGTCACAGAGATTTTTCAGAATACTTGAGTAATATCATGTTGTAAGAAATGTTTCTATTGTCCGTCAATGAATCTAAACAATATGTCGACAATGTAAGTTTAGAAATTAAGGAAAATTATCTTGAAACTTTCTCCATGTTTTGAAAATATCTCGGACCTATCACGTTCACTTTTTTCAATGTAAAACAATCGTCGTTGGAAAAAGACTCTACACCAATGTAGGAGAAAAAAAAACTACCAGGTTATACAAGTCATTTTAAAATTATTCATAATGCATGTAATATATTCCAATTTCTTTGAAACAAAACAATTATATGATTATTTACGTTATAAATTAAAGGAGAAGTATCCACATTATTTGTTAGAACATGATTGTATTCTTTATTAGTTTTTGAAGTTTTATAAACAATTTTTGTACCTAGCAAAACAAAATTAAAACCTTTGGGTATATTTTTACCAGGCCTCTGTTATTGTTTTGAAAAAGCTTTTGTTCGTCAAACAATAACGTATTTTTGAGAAAAACAGGCTGAAATTGATGTCCTAAAAACAGCTTTGAAATGTACTCTTTACATAGTTTTCAGAAACGATTGGTATGCAATGGGACAAAAGAAAACAAAAGTTTAATTTTGTGGACATCAATGATATGCAAATGTTAAAAGAAACATTACAATTACCGTTACTTTGAATCACAATTTCTCTATTTAGTATTTCCCACACATATTTTTATAGTGTAATTCATTTCAATGGCATAAAACTGAAAAAAAACTCCGGAAGTATTCTGCATTTATCCAAAAATAAAAAAGAATAATCGTAAAAACTGTTTAATGTGAATAATTAGCTGGTTCAAAGTTAGGATCACCACTTAGGGTCAGTTTGAACATCGTGATAAATGTGATCTAAAATTTAATAGTTTAATAAAAAATAGCGCAACTTTGAGCAAGAAAAATAAAAGTTTTAAGTGCTTAATAGCCCTTCACTTTTATGTCATAGCATTACAATATTTCTATCATTTATTACTTTGCATAACAGAATACTGTGATTTAAGAGGAGAGATTTCAAAAACTTCGAAAATAATCCCAAAGAACTTAAGAATAGGTTCCAATCAGTAACATGAAAATTATTGAATTATACAGGGTGAGCCTAAATGTATCCAATTTCGAAAAATAATATTTTAGAAACTACTCACATATTTCAATAAGTGGTACATGAATTTAAAAAGAAACATACAAAATTTTTTGCTAATAAAATCAATTGCACAAATGTGCAATGCGTGTACACATAGTGTAAAATGTTCGTTTCAAATGCTCAGTGTTGGAACCTTTTTTCACTAGACCACATCCAATCTGTATTTCAGATTGTTCTACAAATTTTAGAGTAACACACTGTCAATGGGTCTTAATTCCAAACAATTGCGTTCTTGAAGTTTGTTTGTATTGATTTTGGCATCGGGGGTCGATAAACGGCGACTTGGACATAACCTCACAAAAAACATCACATACCGTTTTGAACGAACTGGCTTACTTATTAGACGTTTGTAGTGTAACGAAAGGTTCACACATTGAACATTTGAAACTGAAAAAAAATGGTATATTTCTCTTAACATTCATGTATTACTTATTGTAATATGTGCAATAATTTTGAAAATATAAATATATTTTAAAATCGGTTCCATAATTTTTGCTCATCCTGTACAATGAGCATACCTTTAGTGTTGCCAATTTGTTTTGTAAAACAAAAAGGAGAAAACTGTTACTATTATAACCTTGCCAGCAGAGTGCAGCACGGGCCTTCTACAGTTTCTTTTGAATTCAAATATTTACTAAATAATATGAAATGGTGCAAGGTTACCTCACATGGTTCGGTGTTACCCTAAAGGAGTGCTTTCCAAACCATTTGACTACAGAATCCTACCGCGTGCACAAAGTCGTTGGCCATTTCCGTGACAACGCCTGTTATTCATCGCGCGAGAAAAGAATTCACTTACGAAAAAAGAATGCAAGAGGTACCAGTGGGGGAACTTGCTAAGAGTTGAAAGAAGTGTTGAATCATTATTATACAGGACCACGAGAGTCTGGAACCCCTTTTTTGCTGTCATTTAACCAGAGATTTAAGTAAAAGAAAGTGAAACAGAGGAAAAAAAAACTTGAAAAATGCACTTGTTGCAGTACAGTCGGGGCGCAGCAAAGTTATATATATTTTTTTTACTTTTACGCCTTTGATAGATGGACAGATAGCTGAAAATAGGTTGACACATTTAAGCAGATAAATCGATAGATAATAGAAAGAGAGATAGAGATAGACGTAAATAGATAGAAATATATAAATCGACAACATATTTAAGTAGATATGAAGATAAATATAAATCTGTGGATAGATACTAATATATGGGAAGATAGATGGATATGAGTTGAGTGATAAAAATAAAAAAATAACTTGACTGATGGATAGATTGATAGATAAATGAATGGTTTGATATATATATCAAATCCATATATATATATACATACATATATATATATATATATATATATATATATATATATATATATATATATATATATATATATATATATATATATATATATATATATATATATATATAGAGAGAGAGAGAGAGAGAGAGAGAGAGAGGTAGAGCGATAGACACATATCGAAAGAGGTTTTTTTTCTTTTTTTGGCGAAGAATATGTTTTTTTTTTTTATTGGGGCTGTACTGTTATTAATCTTGTTTCACCACAGAAGAGGGAGGGGGTTGGGGATACCCATAAAATGGAGAGAGTGAAGCCTTTCATTCATGAAATCAAGATCCCAAGTCACGTGACATATTTGAAAGCAAATCATTGGAAGAAATCAGGTTTATTTCGCCAGTTTCACGCAAAACGTGCCAATCATTCGTCGTTGTTGAGTCGCGTGACGTGAGGTCTTTGTGTCAGCTTTCGCTAAGCCAATGATTGGACTTGCTCGCTCCATTTTAATTTCTGCCCTAAGGTTATAACCCCTTGGCTCCCGTCGCTACACCTCTGAGTACAGTTTGTATCTTAAAAAGAATACGGAAATGAGCTTTCACTGACACTTGCAACTGAACTCATTTACCAAAACAAGTTTTAAAATATTTTAATGGGGCCTCCATGGATCTGAGGCAGAAATTTCATTTCGAATGCCGGAGGTCGTGGCCTCGATATACGCCAGATCCCTGGGTGTTTCTCCCTTTCTTTGTGCTGTAAATCTTTCTAGTGTTGTAGTATGTGTAAATGAAGAAGTCCAAATTCTCGAGGCAGTGGAACCCCATATCTTCATAGTGATTGTTAACTATGAATACGATAACAAGTTTTGAAAGTACAGGCATATAAATATTTTAATAGTTTCAGTTGGTATCCCTTGTTATAAGGAAATGGAGCCATTAAAGACAATTTCAGTTGCTTTGCTCGCTTATTTGAAGAACTCCGAAATAATGACCAGCTTATTTTCGCTGCAGTCATTTTCAGCGGGAGAAAAGCTCTCATTATTTACGAATTAAAAAAAAATAAATAAATAAAAAATAAAAAAAAACGGAAAAATTGAACCACGGAAAATAATGTTTTATGAAGGCATGAAATAACTAAATAGCAAAATAAAGTATAGGGAAAAGGGGAAAAAGAACGAGTAAAATTGAAACATACGCTTCTGTTGCATACTCTGTCCCAACCATTTTACTGCTTTTTTTTTCTATTTTGCTTTTGTATTGAAGAAGAAAAGTGTTCTACATAGAACATATATTCTGCTGGTAAAGAATAAAATAAAAATTATAGATCCAATAATTTATACATATGTGCTTTTTATACTTTTTTTATTCTTCTTGACAGTGCCGCCCAAGGTTGCTTCAGGCCCTGGCACGCTCGTTGTGGAACGAAACAAAGATGTGACTATTCAATGCAATATGACGGGTGATTCTCCACTGAATATCATGTGGGAGAAAAATGGGAAATCTTTAGAGGACAGAAGGCCAAGGTGAGAGAATTTCAAACATACGCACTCCCGATTGTTAATGAGTCTCGGTGCAAACACGAGGTTTACGGAAAATGTTGTCCTTTTAAGAAGAGAAAAAAACTGAAACAGTTTTAAAAGCATTTAACAATATCTTATACAAGTTGTAATTAAGCTTGACCACGGAGAGATGGCGGATGACCTTGAGGCGGAAACAACACTTGCATCATTTGTGATAAGTAGAATCGAATCAGAAAGTGCCGAGTAGCAAGAGGGATGTTCTCGCTAATCCTATCTTTTTACAAAATAATAACAAACAATTTATAAGAAATGATTCAAATCATGTTTCCACTTCAGGTCAACTGCTATCCCATGATGGTCTACTAGAATCATTGCTGCATGTGACTTCTTGCCACCGAATGGTAATTTTTAAATCCCATTTTTGAAGAACACATTGCCTTTTAGAACTCAAGTAGCTCCCTTTCAAATCTTCACATGCAGCTTGGAGTCTCTGAAGAAAATCGTAGAGGAGTTAGGCTCGAAAATTCTTTCGCATCCACCACACTTCCCAGACCTTGCACCATCCAATTTTTCTTATTCCTCTATTCGCAAAATCTTTTGGAAGAAAAAAAAATGCCAAATGTTAGAAAATGTCAAAACAGTATTCTTCCTCCAAAAAAAAAAAAGTGTTTAAAAAAAAATCTATAAATTGCCATCACTTTAGCAAGAAGTCATATAAAAAAAGGTATTGATTGTAGATATTGAATCGCACAGTATATATTTCTAAATACTTTAAAAACTAATTGCATCTCTCTTCAAACATGGACAGAACGGTAGACCTAATAATTATAATATATAAATTGTCAGCACCGCTTCAGTAGTCCGGTAATCTGCTTTTTGTCTTCACTTACTTCTTCATGGCATGAACTTGAATTTCAGTTTAATTGACTCTGATTATTCTAGTAGTAAATATTACTATTAATAAAATTAGTGTAACTGAATAGAATATTTAGCGCATCAGTTGTTATATAACCATTTATTCACTTAATTAACTACATTTTCTGCTCTAAGTCAAGACAACACTGTTACCTGTTTCATTACCATGTTCTCAAAGAACCGGAATTCCAATCATGAACACTTATACTAATTAATATATTTTTGAGAAGTGTCTCTTGCGCTTACTTTAAAACACAAAAGCGTTAAAAAAAATTATTGTATGCTAGTATATCTCGTACTCCAGGACTTAAAGTAAAAGGTATTAAAATTATGACAGTAGGATTAATTATTTTTTAAATTGGCATTGCATACCTTTAATCGAAAATTTTTTACGATGAAAGACTGATTGGTTGAGAAGATTATTATATATATATATATATATATATATATATATATATATATATATATATATATATATATATATATATATATATATATATATATATATATATATATATATATATATGAAGGAACAGCCCATCAAATAACGTAAAATATATTTTTTAAATATAACTTGAAATAGTCGTCGAAGGAAGCAGGAAAATGCTTTCACCATGCTATAATCTTTAAATTGACGAAGTTAAACCGGGCGTTTCACAGTTGTTCTTATCTTTGCGGATGAGACAGACATAACCTACAGAGGAGTGAAATTTATTAGACTCAAGGAGCAAAAAACGGGAAAATCGAATATTCCGGTCTAAAAAAACCTCTAGATCCTCTCTAAGAGCCTAATTATGTTTTTTTAGAGTAGTCGCAGTACTATACATTATCTCCCCGCAAAATTTACCGTTTTACTTGAGTTTCCCCTCCCTGGAAACACTGAGTCTTATATGATGACACCCGCCATTATGTAATGTTGTTCTTTCCAAAACTGTTTCTGCAGCTGTGAGTGGTGAGAAGTTTTTTTTTTCGTGTGTGCACTAGGACCACAAAAAAAAAGTTTATGAGTGATTTTGTGTCGCACATTGGTTTTAGGGAACATTTTTAGTGATTGGTTTTTATATTTTTCCCCTCGAACATCGATTTTGGTTAATTTTTGAAATGGGTAAGCTGCATCACCTCTCATCACGCATGAAAGCACTGGATATGTGTATGCGAGACCAAAATACCTTTTCACAAAGAGAAATTGCGAAAAAACTTAATATTTCCGAAAAAACTGTCAGCAGAATCAATTTTTCTGTCAAAGGAAACATAACAGTTGTCTCAAAAGGGCTGGCAAAATGTGGTAGAAAACGCAAAATGTCCCCAAAAATAAAAAGAAAACTTATTCATATGGTCAAGTAAAGCAGAAGAGCAATTAGTAAAGACCTTACAAGCAGTCTGAAGCATTATGTTGCGGGGTTGAACCCATCCGTCGACGACTGGTCCGGTGACGACTCATTGCCAATGAGATGCCTTATCTAAGGCCACACAGGAAGGCCCAAATCACCTCAGCTATGGCAAAGAAAAGGATTGAGTGAGCCAAAGATGTTCAACAGGTGTTCAAGAGACCACTGAATCCTTTTATTTGCCATAGCTGGGGTGATTTTGGCCTTCTTGCGTGGCCTTCGAGAAGGCATCTCATTGGCGATGAGTCTTCGCCGTACCAATGATGGGTTCAATTCCGCACCATAATGCTTCAGACTGTTTGCAAATCCTTACTTATTGCTATCCTGTTGGCCTTGACTATCCGAATAAGTTTTCTTTTGATCCTTGGAGACATTTTACGTTTTCTGCCACATTTTGCCAACCCCTTTGAGATAACTGGTATGTTTTCTTTCAAGGAAAAATTGATTCTATTAATAGTTTTTTTCGGAACTTTTAAGTTTTTTCGCGATTTTTCTTTGTGAAAAGGTATTTTGGTCTAAACTATACATAATCAGTGATTTCTTGCGTGGTAAGAGGTCAGGCAGCTTACCAATTTCACAAAATTCAACAAAATCGATGTTCGAAGGGAAAAACGTGAAAACAAACAATAAAACTGTTCTATGAAATCAGTGTGGGACACAAAATCGCATATAAACTTGTTATTTTGGTAATCCTAGTGCTAAAACACCCGAAAAAAAACTTCCCATTGCTCACAGCTGCAGAAACAATTTTGGGAACAACAAAAGAACATAATGCCGGGTGTTATCCCAAAGGATTCAGTGTTTCAAGGGAGGGAAAACTCAAGTAAAACAGTACATTTTGCGGGAAAATAATGCATAGTACCTTGTCCATTCTGGGAAAACATAATTAGGCTTCTAGAAAGGATCAAGAGGCTATTTTTGAACCGAAGTATTCGATTTTCCTGTTTTTCGCTCCTTGAGTCTAATAAATTTCACACCTCTGAACTATTGGAGACATAAACTACTATTGCTGCTGTAGACAGTTGCTGCTATTTACGGCAGCTTAAAACATTCTGTTAAATTATTCTTTACAAAAAAAATCTGATTGCAATTACTCTAGATTTCATCAGAGACAGCTGAAAAAAAAACAAAAGAAGGCATTCACGAATGTTAAAGATATTAATGTATTGGAAAGGGTTCAAAGGCGGGCTACAAGGCTAATAAATGGACTTTCTCATTTAGACTACGATTCCAGGCTTAGAAGGCTAAAAATATACAGTCTTGAGCAAAGAAGAGATGATTCAGTTGTTTAAATTTATTAAAATGAAAGATGTTACGGGGCTAAAGTTTAGCGCTGAAAATAGGACAACTGGTCATTGTTTTAAGCTATTTAAATCTCAGGCTGACATGGATATTTGGAAAAATTATTATTATAGCAGGGTAGTGGAATCCTGGAACAGCTTACCGGAAGAGGTGGTAATGAGCAAGAGGTAGTTTTAAGAGGGCCATTGATCTTCACTGGGGATTGCAAATAGACTAGGACCAGCTTAGCTGAGCCCACAGCCTGTTGCTGGTCGTCACTTTGGCATTTATATTTGTATTTGTTTTTCTAACGGTTGGGAGGAGTATGAAATAAGTGCTATTAGGAGGTATGTACAACATTTTCTGGATGTCTTCGGGGAATTTTAAACAGAAGAATTTAGATAATTCGAATTTAGAAAATAAATAATGAATAAGCCACTGAAAAAACTGGGGAAAAATTAATTTTGAATCTGTAACCAAAAAAATTAACTGCAGAAATATCAAGAAAATTAAACGTTCAATACAAAACAAAAGTTGATAAATAGGATTGACATCAAAGTTTTTTTAAAGCAACTACCTTTCAAGAGATTTTCGATGCGGCAAGGAAAATGTATCAAATTAGTATGTGACAAAAAATTAATATTTCAGAATTTTATCCTTGACTTATCGATAATAGGATAAGCAGTATCTGCACCATATAGTCAAGAGTACTAGTTAATAGCTCCACTTATAAAACTTGAATTAATGTTTTGTTAAATAATCCTTTATTTCAAATCATGTTTGATAATTTGAAATTAATGTAGCATTAATATTTTTTATCCAAAAATAAAATATAATTAAAACTTTTGTCATAGGATACAAATCCACGAGCTGCCTACGGAGAGAGGAGTCACCACTTCTTTGGTTTTAACCCATGTAGATCGTTCCAGCAGTGGCCTTTATGTTTGCAAAGCAAAGAACAGCTATGGAGAAAGCTATCGGATCATCAACATTGATGTAGTCGGTGAGCTTATGACGGAAATTTTATTTTCATCATTTTATTACATATTTTATCTTTACTAATAATAAAGCTGAAAGTCTGTGCCTCTGGATCTCTGGATCTCTGTCTGGATGTCTGTTACGCACACAGCGCCTAGACCGTTCTGCCGATTTTCATGAAATTTGGCAAAAAATTAGTTCGCATGGGGGGGGGGGGGGGGGGGGGGGGAGCACCTCGAAGAGACTTTTCGAAAATTCAATTTTGCTCTTGTCCTTTTCCAATTTTAAGAACATTTACCAAGGAAGTTATTATAACGTGGACAAGCAAATTACCATAACAAGGGCGAGCAAATGAACATAGCAAATTGACTAGAAATTCATCCTCCATGATTTGTAAACATACTGGCAAACCAAATCATCTTTCAATTTTCTACTACGTGCAAAGGCAGGCGGATACCTCTAGTCTTTAATACAATTACTCAGTGAGATCTAAAAATAACCGAACTTTTTAGTGTTTGAATAAAATAAGCGTGGTAATATGTTTTAAAACTAATTTAAATAGGATCCATTTAACTCAATACAACACTTTGAATGGCCAACCAATTTATCCATAGATTTTTTAAATTCGATTTTGGGAATGTTCTTAGCACCTGTGTTACGGCTGCTTAATTGGCTGGAACATCACCGTAACCTTTCATTGTAGTTTTCAGTTTCTGGAACATAAAATGAATTTCAGTTCTCGATCACCGTATTCGCCTGATCTATCAATCGCCAAGTGACTATTTTCTGGTAACGAAACGGAAAACTGCAATGAAAGAAGCTTTTTACATTGGTGTTTTAGACATTCAACGCAGGACCAAGGGAACATTACGGAAACAAAATTTAATAAGTATAGGAATGAGTTAAATGGAACCTATTTTGAATTAATAATACCTTTTTAACATATTACTAGGCTTATTTTGTTCTATCACTAAAAAGTTAGGTTATTTTTTGATCACACTGTGTATGTGTGATTATAGTTTTTTAAGATGAAATAGTAAACGTGGTTGAATTATTAACTTATCCGTTAGTTCTGATAAAATTGTCCACTTATTGGAAGTAAATAAAAAACTAATAAATAAAACCAAATTTTGGCTTTTATTAGAAACTAGAAGTACCCGCAAGGCGATGCCTGTACTAAGAATGTAAAAAGAGTCTGTTGAATAAAAAAAAAAAAAACACGCTCCCTCCCCACCCCCTTCTGATGTGAAATGATCATTTTTTTTCAACTAAAATGCGTACGCATCTTTTTAAAAAACCTATTAAAGTATCTTTGGAATTTAAAACTATTCGCCAAAGCACATGAAAAGTTAACATTGGCTTTAAAACCCAAAATAATCCTTCAACTGTATAGTTCATCGCGTAACGCGCCAAGCAACCACGCTAGCGTAACCCTACCCTTTAACGAGTGAAGCGTTTATTCTGCAATTTCAAATGTTTCGCCAAAAAAACAATACTACAATAAAAACGTTATAAAGAACGATCACAGTTCAATAATACGATAAGTCAAATTATTTACTTAGATAAGTAACTATCTTCAACTATAAGAACAAAAACAAACGTTGAAAAAACAGGGAAAACAAAACCCAATCGAAAAATCCTACAAAATCAAATTGTGTACATGAATTTAAAAAAAAAAAAAGAAAACTGCATTCAAAAATCAGTTCGCTGACCACAACAGCGTAGCCGACCACGCGTCTGAGCCGCGCGGCATGGTTCCTCGAAGCTATCGACACTGTCGGCCAGTGCTCTCTCGATAAGTTAATTTACCCCGCCATCCATAAGGAATTCGTAGAACCAAGAAATTAATTAAATATTTAATTTGCAGTTACAAATATTTCGGGTCAATCTGATTAAAAAAAAAGCCTATAGCCTTCCTCAATAAATGGACTACGCAACACATTTTTTGTTTTCAATTCAAACCAGTAGTTCTTGAGATGCGCGTTCAAACAAAAAAACTCTTCAGCTTTATATTATTAGTATAGATTTTGTTTGCTTATCCACGATTTCTCTCATAAAAAAAAATCCGTATCAGTAAATGAATGAAAATAATGCTTTCTGTAGGTAGAATGCTTTCGGTAGTTTATTTCAGCTTATCCTTATACAATGGAGTTTCATTCACAACATATACGTTTTCATTCCAATTGAAACCTTATTCTAATTCAATTTCATTTTCATTCTTCTAGTTGCCGCAACACTTTTACCTTAACCACTCTTCTGCACTTCTGATTTTAGAAGCTGCTATTAATTACATTTCGAGGCACGAATTCACGCTAATTTGCCCATTGTGAAACAAAAGATCCTGGATTGATTATCGTTTCTCATCTCTCCAGAGGCTGAGGATTTGTTTTGGGGTTAAAGTCACCCGAGCCTTAAGTTTTAAGAAATATTGCCTATCTTAGTAAAAAAATATGTGTATAATTGTTTTGAGCAAAGCTTAATTTGTAAAAAAAAAAAAAAAAATGCAGGAGCTCTTTTGCCCTCACAACGTAAATTCACATTTAAATAATAAATACACTTAAATAATATTCTTATCTGTGCAACGAGAATTGGCGTGTCAAGGAAAAATAACATTTTCAGACACATGCACCACATGACATTTCCAGAAACAACGTAGGAAAATATTCATACAGCCGTAAACATGAAAACAAGAAGGGGTGGATACTGGGAAAGTTATATGGCCATGACATGCCGATTCTCGTTACATAGTCGGAATTACTACCTTTAAAAGAAGAAAAAAGTACAGTAAGCCGTGTCCTAAGGAGCTTTCAAAATTTTCAGAATTGGAGTGTTTATTTCTATATTACTGATCATAGATGTACATTTCTTTATTGATGGGAAAAGTACTAATCATTAGGTTTAGATCTGATACACTGATGAGCCTGATAGCATTCACCAAGAAGTATCAAATTATGAAATTAAATTAATTTTTGAAAATTCACAGAATGAACTGGTTTTGCTACTAAGTGTATCATGACATCAGTAGAACCAACTAGGATTAATAAAGTCAATCAAACGATGCTTTTACAACGTGTTAAGAAGAAAAGACTCCACTCGATGTTTGTACCTACTTATTAATTGATTACAATAAGAAGAACTTTCAAATAATGGATGTCAAAATCCAGATATTACTTTTAATTTGGAAACTGGTTAGTTTAGGACACCCAGTTAGTTGGAGCCCAGTAGTTATGAGTAAATTTGCACACGTACTTTAACTTTTTGAGAATTTTGCGAAATTCTATTATGCAATTGCTTTCTTTCTTTAATCATGTCTAGTTTTTTTTTCTTAATTGGAAATATCGATTTGGTAACATTTTTACTTCGAGCGGGAAAAAACTCTGTTTTCTTAGTTTTCTTAAGTTATTCGGTAAAATATACAAGGAAAAGAGAAAAAGAACTTAATCCTTTTAAGGATCGTGGGACATATGTGTCCCTTAAGTTCAGAATTTCTTTTATAAGTTATGGAATTTCAATAATTTATGATTTATATGTTTTCCATGAAGTTTTGACGTCATAGCAGAAACAAAAGGCATTGTTTAAAATACTGTATTTTTTCTTTGGAAACATCGCAAATTTTCACTGTACTGCAAATTTTACGGTCCTTAAAATGATGAAGACAATTACTATTTTTTCTTTACTTTCCTTTTAGTCCAGTCAATAGATACATTTTACCTTGCAAAAAATGGGGTCAAAGATTTTATTTTTTTAATTTGTACATATTGGTGCCGACATGGAAAAACCAAGTTATCCAACACGAAAGACCCCGGGAGAACTTTTGGGGGCCGAAAAACCACAAAAATTTATGACTTTTTTTGTTTTTTCCAAAATATCTCCGAAATGGTTCAACTTAGAAAAAAGTTTTAAATGTAAGGTTTAAAGAACATAAAATTTCCTACAACTTTTGTATTTACAATTTTTTTGTAGCACAAATAACAAGCTTGCTATAGCTCTTTGAAAATAGGCAGTTTTCCTCCACTCCGAAAAAAAAAAGCTTTCACACCAAAAGCAAGGCGTCATAATTATTAGAACTTGAATAGAAACTTTAGTTTCAGAGAGTTTATCGACAGTTAGAGTAGTTTGAGTTTCTTGCTCCCCCCCCCCCCCCACCGCTAGACACAGAGTAGCATTTCTGGCTGACAGATTTGTTCCCACTAGACTCCAAAAACAAACGATGTACTATGAAACTGAAATACATATCTACACATCCATTTAAAGCACATACGACAATGCAATAATTTAAAAAAAAATCTTCCCCACTGCTCACGAACTAACTTTTCTGATCTGACAGAGGTAGTCTTCATTAGACTCCAATAATAGATGATAAATTGCTGTTTATAACTGAATTACACAATATATACATTCATTTGAGGGATGTAATTCGTACATTCTAGTCTAATTATTGCAAACAAAGATGCGATTTTTAAGTATTAATGTGAAGGAAAGAATATTAGGCAGCTAATAAACAAACAATCAACACAGTCATGCATCCTATGCTCTGATACAATAATAATAATAAACCCTCCCCCACCGCTCACGAACTAATATTTCTAGTCTGACAGAGGTAGTCTTCAGTCAGACTCCAATAACATATGATTGATATTGCAGTTTGTAATTGAATTACATAATCTTCTCATTCATTTAAAGCACATAATTTGTACCATCTATTCTATTACAAGTGAAAATGCAATATTCGAAAATATAAATGTGAATGAATAAATATTAGAGTGATAATAAGCAAACAATAGATATAATAATGCATAAATAAAGGTACAATAGCAATACGTAATGAACACTTTGAAAAAATTCTGCAGAAACTGACTTTTTGAGGCCTGAAAAACTCAAAAGAATTACCTTTCAAAATGAAAATCCAACTGTAGAAGCTTAATACAGATTAATTACAGACAGAATAATACAGATCTAAATTACAGAGAGATTCATTCGACCTTAAAGCAAATAGAGAAAGGACAACAAAATACGCTGTTTATCTTCTTCGAAGCCGTTTTGAAGGTCCAGGTTCTCCCGGTTCAGAATCTGTAGGGGGTAAAAAGAAGCTGTGGTCCTTTAATTTTTCATCTCCTTGTTGCGGTAATTCCAAAAGCTCCTGGAACAAATCATCTTCTTCAGCAGTCTCATCCAAAGATGAAATTTCTGCAACATTTTTACAATTTGTGCCACTGCAGTGTTTGCACGTGCTGGAGCATTTTAAACCTGCCTTATGACAAGAACAGGCTCTAGTGCAATTTTTCTTGCAGGTACAAGGTACAATTTTCAAAAGATTCTGAGTAACTGAATCTCTTTTCGTGTTAAAATGCATTTGATCTTGCGTTCTGCGTTCCCAACCCCACTTCTCTGGATCAATTATGTTGCTCAACTAACTTTGAATTTGGTGGTAGAACCAATATGAGTGATAACATCCCCCCCCCTTCTCCGCACGTTGGAGGTAGCCCTTCAAGATTTATCTTAGCCCTGTACTAGTTTTATAAAAAGATTAAATTGCAAAGTATCCAAAGATAGGTTCAAACACTTTACGTCACCTGTATATAATATTTGCAATTTCTCCGGCTGCAGCTAAGGCATCACGATGACAGATTGGGTCCCTAAATTCTTCAATAGCTTCCTTAATTTCAGGAGTTCTTTTTCTTTTTTGACTATTTTGTACAACTTAATTTTGTCTTGGCCAAAGATTGCCGAAGTCGTATCATACCCACTAAACGCATGGATGAAAAGAATATTGCTGGGGTCAAACTTAAAAGATTTAGTGGGGAAAAAAACAAATCACAAGTACTCCCTCTTCCAGGTTTTAAAAGGAACAAGTTGCTGAAAGGCTGTCCTAAAGCTGTCATCAGCACCAACAGATCTATATCCTCTAGCCCACTATAACAAACTTTTCAATTTATTTTGCCTTTGAAAGAGTAGTAAGTAAGTCGGCATCATCTTGAGTCTGCCTGACTTCAATCTCACACTCTTCGAAATATGTCTCAAGAAGTTGAATAAGACGATTCTTGTTGTTATAATTTGTCAGAAATCTTTCTTGAGGAATTTAGTTGACATGTTAGGTTCAACCATTACTTCAAGGGAAGAGATTGATTGCTCATTGATATAGCATTTTTGACAGGCAGTGTGAATTGTCACTTCTTTTAAGAACTTCAAAAAAACGCTGATGTTCTTCATTTTGCCGTTTTGCGCTGCATCTTTGAAGATTTTATATTCCCTTTTCCTTCACAATCTTTATTTCGCATTCACGCAAACTGATTTTGCAAATAATAATAATAATAATAATAATAATAATAATAATAAAACACCTTGGTCAGGCGTATTCAGTTCTAGGGAAAAAAATTGTAATACAGAACACACAAATGGATAAAACATATCTGGCTCAAACGCTGAAGTGACCAACATAAGTAGCTATTGAGTCGCTTCATCTCATTTGGAGAAAAAAAAGGGGGGATGGAATGGGGATGTTTTGTTTAAGTTAAAGGGAACGGAGGCATTTACCCTCAGTTGTGAAAGACAAATGATTTCCAAGGTCAGACTGCCGGCGTTTCTCCTTTTTTCCTCCGTTATCCGATGCGCTTTCACGCACTTCGCTGAGGGGGTTCAGAAAAAGTGTGACTTTCAAGAAGCTGTAACTCGCTTGCGTTTCATGCTACAAAAATGTTGTAATGACAAAAGTTGAAGAAAATTTAATCCCCTTTAACATTTGCATTGGAAGTTTTTTTGTAATTTTAACCATTTTTGAGATATTTTGAAAATATTACAAAAAGTCACAATTTTTGGGGGGTTTTCGGCCCCCAAAACTTCTCCCGAGGTCTTTCGTGTTGGATAACTTGGTTTTTTCATATTGGCACTAGTATACACAAATTAAAAAAATAAAATCTTTGACCCCATTTTTTGTAAGGCAAGCCCGTTTTTTTCTACCTATTGACTGGACTATTTGTATTTTTCAAAAAAAAAAAAAAAAAAAAGAAATTTTTTTTTGTAGTTATGTAACCAATGAAAATTCCAAAATGTTTTTTTTTTTTTTGTTACTTTTTTTTTTTTGACATAAAGGCCCAGCCCTCAAAATGCAGACATCAATGTTTGTAGTGTACCTACACCTACGTAATGACGTTTCTAGAGGACATCCAGTGTCTTTCCTCCCTTGACATTCGTCTATTCAATGGCGGACATTACGCAAGAGGACGTGTTCCACTGTTTTCCGCGCCCGCTTTTTGTCACGCCATCCTCGAAAACAAATCACCGACTTAATTGAACTGATTCTCTTTTTCCGTACGCGTAGACTTTCGTGAAAGAGCTCATATTATCGTGTCTTAGCTTGAAAAGAATCTGGGAATAAAGCTACTTTTTATTTAAAACTAGTGGTACCCGCTCGGCTTTGCCCGTAGTAGAAAACTAAACGGTCATTTGGTTCGTCTGTATATTTACAAATAATGCATGATGAATTTCTTGCCAATCGGCTATGTTCATTCGCTCTCCCATTCCACGTCATGATAATTTCGTAATTTACTCGTCCATCTTATGATAATTTTTCTCCGGAAAATGTTTTTAAAATTGAAATAGAAAAAGAACAAAACCGAATTTTTGAAAAATCGCTTCGAGGTGTACACCCTCATGCTACAAACTAACTTTGTTCCAAATTTCATGAAAATCGGTCGAACGGTCTATTCGCTATGCGCGTCACAGAGATCCAGACATCCAGACATCCTGACAGAGAGACTTTGAGCTTTATTATTTGTAAAGATTATTCATCTACAATTTGTGTGCTACCGTGAGAGTCAGAAATCCGGTAAATGTCGACAGTGGCAAGGCATAGGCGGCTGGTGCACCAAAAGTAGGAGGTCAAAAGAAGTTTAGGGTTAGAGAGCGTGATCCCTTAAGATGATTTTTCAAATTATTTTGTAAAATTGCGCTATATTACTGGCTTAAAGTTACTGTTCTTTAAATGTGGGATATGGCACCAAAAATCGGGACGGATAGCCACCTAAGACTTTCCAATTCCCTTTTAAAGTTCCATTCTTATGAAATAATAATAAAGCTGAATGTCCCTCTGTCTTTCAGGATCTTGTGACGCGCATAGCGCGTAGACCGTTCGACCGATTTTAATGAAATTTCGCACGAAGTTAGTTTGTAACGTAGGGGTGTTCACCTCGAAGCGATTTTTCGAAAATTCAGTGTGGTTTTTTTTCTATTCCAATTTTAAGCACAAAATTTTCATAAGATGGACTAGTAAATTACGAAATTATCATAACGTGGAACCGTAACATGGGCACAAGCCAATTGGCGAGAAAATTCACCATACATTATTTGTAAATATACAGGCGAACCAAAAGTCCTTTTAATTTTTCTATTACGGGCAAAGCCATGCGGGTACCACTATATGAAATAAGATGAGAAAAGATTATTTATTTGGGAATTTTTGGTTCTTACTTTCGTGAAATAAATCAATCCATCCTTCAAAAAATTATTTTCCAATCAATCGTTAATTTTTGACTCTGAAAGTGATGGAGCAAGGCCCTTTACTTTTGGAAGTGAGGGGGCAGTTGTCCCCCGTAAGAGCCACCTAATGGTGAATGTCAACATTTTCACATACCAAAGACATCAGCGAAAGACCGAGTATTGTTGGGGGGAGTCGACATTATCCAATTTCGGTCTTCACTGTAATATATGCAACACATGGTTAATATTTTCATGAAATTCTTTTCCGTGAAACATTTATGTTTCACTAGAAAGTCGCCTGTCAAGGTATGACGGGTGAAAATCGCTTATACTCTTCTGCATTTTAACGAAGCAATTGCCTATTTGGTGACATTTTGATAGTTGAAATTGTAACCCTAACTCCAGTAGATTAACTCTAAACTCCAGTAGATAGCGTTCATAGTTGACCACTTTTTCTTTTCTTCACTCTCCTAAAATGAATCTTACCAGTAAAACATTCACTATTAAATATACGAGGATACTCCAAGCGAACCACGATTTGGTGGACATTCTAACACATTCTTATTTCTTTAAACTGTTGCTACCCACTCAGAAGCACTATCAGTTCATTTGCACGTTTGGTCGCCTTGGAGTATTTTTAAACGGGAGTGTGGTTCTGCTCCGACGCATATAGTATTTGCTCCTTTTAAGAATTTGTTCTGAAGTCACGGGAGGAAAAATGTTGCAATTAGCCTTCAGATTATTTCTCCGTACGAAATGGATTAGACATTTAAGGTACAAAAAAATCAATCAAAAATCAACTCCAAAAGATTGGTGTCTCCTCAAACTTGGTGTAAAATTCAGTTTTTACAGCCAGAAATATTTTAAACGTCTCTGCAAGCGTATGTAACGCATTGCAAATCGAAAATCACAGCAAAGTTTTATCACTATTGACACCCTCCCCCTCCCTCCGCATGCACACACCAGTCGTATTTAAAAGATGCGGTAGATATGCATCATCTCTCTCTATCACTTTAATATCTTTTAAAAATTGTGAATTTTAGTTAAAAAAAGGTTCTAGTTTTACTTAATCATATAAATTACGATTTTTATCGAGAAGTAAAACCAAAAGTACGTTTCTTGTAAGTTTTTTTTTTGAAATGATAATTCAGAAATGTAAAAATCTTTTTTGGACACGGTATTATTAATGATATCTTGCAGTTCCCAAATTACAAGAAGATTTTGATAGAAATTACCTTTAAAACCTTCTCTGCACACGAAATAACGCTGCTAATTTGATCATTAATCGAGCAAACTTACATTTCATTCCAGAATATGGGTTTAAAGAAATACTTTTAAATGAAATTGAGTTTTTGAAATAGTACATAATTGTTAATATGTTTTAATGTATTACAATAAGTTTGATATAGGAAGACACTAGTGATGTTTGAAATAAAAGTTTTAACCTAGTTTAAAACCGTGTAAATCATGAGATTAAATTACATACTGAAAGAAAGAATTGGTTTTCTAAGTCCTCATTTGTTGGAAATATTCCTCAAGTCACCCAGTCAAAAGGAAGTAAAATGACTTTGCTTTGTAAGGAAATGTTTTCTTCGAAATGTCAAAAATCGTCTTTGGGAAGGGGGAGGAGGCTTGCATGTCATTTATTTACGCTTATGTATCATGTCCAGTTCGCTTATTTTTCTTTCTTTTTTTGGATAACAGTTCACCACGATTACTAGGATAAATTATTTTAATTGGTAACCACTATAACTTCCTCAAGTTCAACAAATTGAAAAATGGCTGTCTGAATACGAAATATGGGAGAGTTCGGAGAGGTATTTAGAAAATGCTTAAGGTACGTTGCAAAAGTGGGTGGAAGTTCGTTTCATAAACAAGCATACTAAGGCAGCTTAAATCTGAATAAATACCTTTGTGCTTGAAAAGTAAAAATAAGAAATTAGAACGTGTAATTTCACAAACATTGCAGATTACTGCATACACGTGCTTCGGGGTTACAAAGAACCCCCTATTCCATGCAAAATAAGTGAGCTTATATATGAAGAGATAAAAGTTTTTGTCGCATGTCTTTTCATCTGTAAGCTCACTTAAAATTATACTTAATTATTTCTTACTTTTACTAAGACAGCTTTTCTTAGTAAATATAAACATAACTGCCTAATTTTTGAGATTTTCTTTCTAGTAGTACTTTTAGAAATAATGTAAAGTTTACAGTGAATATGTTATAGTTACGCGAGTGTATATGCTATGAGAATTTATTCCTTAAGTTGCGCAGAAGATTTGAGACTTTGAAAACAAGGTTTTGAATCTGCCTTTAATTCTTGACAAATGTATAGTGAAAAGATATATTTTTAAAACGCTTTCAAACTATGTATCTGAATTTAAAAAAACATCAAAAAACCACATTTCTTGAAAAGTTTCAACAGCAAGTTTCAACAGCTCAAAATCCAGAAATCTATTTTTGCTGAGTTCATCTTTGACACTAAGATTTTAACTAGCAATTAAATTTTATTTGTTTCTGTTTTTGGCAACAGTTAGAAAGCTTGTCCCACCCACCCAAGACATAGCAAGTATAAAAAATAAATTTAAAAAAAAAAAAAACAGTAGAAATCAACAATCTTTCCGAGTTGGGAAACGTAACTGGGTTCTTCAGCATAATTTTTTTAATGCAATAAAAAAAAATCAGATTGTCAAAAACTCATAGTTTTATTGCTTCGTTTTGTTAAATAAGTTTTATTATTTTTCTCCAACTGAAAGTGAAACCTTACGTTTATATTTCTTATTTTAAGAGATTCCTGGACAACCAAAAGAATTAATGGTCAGTCAAATCTGGAGCCGTAGTATTCAGTTAACATGGACTTCGCCTTACCATGGAAACAGACCAATAACAGCATACATTATCCACTACTGGAGGACAGAAGGTAAAAAATCGATGGAATGTTATTTATATGAAATTAAATTTTATTAGTATGTAATATTTAATTCAGGATTTTCAAATGCTCGTAATACATTTTGCATAGAATTATTTTTGAAACTTAACGCCAATCATTTCAACAGCGGATATAAAATGCTTCTGCGTAAATAACAGTGCTTGATATTTTATATATTACGAGACTTTTTTAAAAATACCTTTTTAACTTATTCTTTACACTAATTCATCAGTACATAGTAAAAATCTTGTCAATATGTATCGTGTTATATCGAAACCAAGTTTCACAAAAACAAAGTAAAAACTTTCTAGATTTGTCAACCATTAACAGAATGCGTTAAACAAAAATGAAATTCCAGCTTTTTTGAAGATAACATTCGTGTTATATCAAAACTATGAAGTATTCAATTCAAGTTTCGTACCTTGTAATATCCAGACCGTGTTATACTAATCGTAAATTTGGTACCATGTAGTATCGAAACTGTTTAACTGCGAGGTTTTAAAAGTGCTCAGCTTATTAACTTTTAGTGGAAGCTCAACCAGGACGTGTGATAGTTCTTGAAAAACATATTTATCTTGTCAACATCAAGAAAAGCCAAAGTTAAAAGTAACTTGTCTATTATGGCTCTGATATATACAATGACATGTTAAACGAAATATTGAGAATATGCTCTTTACAATATTAAGTAGCTCATTATATATACTTTAAATGACTTCTGAAGCCAACATTCTAAGTCAAAGTATGAAACGTTAATCATATTGAGCTATGATATTCATGTCAAAAACAGTAAACCGAAGCTATCGGCAAAAACGGATAGACTCAGCTGAGCTGCCAAAAGAAAACAACCAAGTCTGACTTGGGTTGAAATTGAAAGGGAAGAGAATGAGGCAAAGAGGCGGGAGCTTATATGCTACTGGCAATTTGCATATTCTGCTGACGCGATCTTGTTGTAAGAAGGAAAGAAAAAATGAGAAAAAATCAATGTAAATTAAGGTTGCCAACACTTTTGGAAAATAATTTACCTTCTTTCGTAACAGAAACCGTGTTGTACAAGTACCGTGTTATACGAGAGACGCCTGTAAATAGTATTTTATTTACCTTGAAATTGATAGTTTCTTTCTTTCTTTCGGTGCTTAATTGCACAGGTTTATTTTGATGAGGACTACAAACTGAGTGCTTTGCCTCCCTTACGCATGATATATTTTATTACACATATAAACAACACATGAAAGAATTTACATCACAAAGAAGGGAAAGTACAACCGGAGCGAGGGTGGGAGTCGAACCCATCGCCTCAAGTGTGCCAATGTCAAGCAATCACTCAGATCGCTCGGCCATTTGAAATTGATACGTTTGAGTCTGATGTTTTAACTCAAATTTATGTTTCTAAATTCAAATATCAACAAGCACATTCAGAGAACCAAACAGACAGACACATACATCAAACTTATAACTTCCTTTCTTTTCCGCCAGGGTTAATAAATACTGTATTCTGTATTTTATTCGGAGAAGGTAATTCATTCGATTTATTAAAATGTAATATTTACACAAAAGCAGGCTAAAATTGTGGCTAAAGAAGTAATATGTTACTTCCTTATATCAGGAAAATTCAAGTAGGGTAACTATTTGAAAGTATATGATCTAAAACAGTGGTGCCAACCTACGAGCCGCGGGCCACATCCGGACGGCGACGATTATCCGTGTGGTCCGCTGTTTTGTTCCGTGTTACAAATAGAAAAGCACTGTTAGAAAAAATGTCAAACATTTAGAGCCAGATATTCAGAAACTGGTTTATTAAAAACAGATGCTTTTAATAAAATAAGCATCAAGTAATGATGACGGAAATCATTGGTTTTAATTTTATTTCCTTTTCTATATTTTTCAAGTTATTTAGAATATAAGGATTTTTTTTTTTTAAATTTCATTTGTGTTCTGGCCCGTGGAAATGATATTAATATGAGGTGTGGCCCTCGGGCAGGAAAAGGTTGTGAACCACTGAGCTAAAACAATTGATTACATGATGACATTATTTCGCGTGTGTTTCTATTAAATTTTGCTTAAGTCTCTTCATATAAGTGACGTCAAAACTCAAAATTAAGGTTATAAAATAAGATTAGGTAAGCATGAAGAGATGAACTTTGACTAAATGAGATTTTCATATGCATAAAACCAAGTGATAAGGAAGCTCATTTCAAATTCTTGGCTTAGAAAAGAGAGCTACATAGCAATTTCATCTCAGAGTTCTTTAATTGAAAATGGCCTATCTCAGCTGGCAGTTCATAAGTTGACTGAAATTTAACTTCAAAAGCGGAACCACTTAACTGCATCGCGCAGATCATCATTTTTTCGAATTAAGATCATGTTCTCACTTAGGGTTTTTTTTAAATAAAAATGTGGGTTATATTTTTCACTATTTGGCAAGTATGTTTTTTAATGCAGGCATCAAGATAAAAACAAAGGAGGAAAGTAAATAAATTTCTATAAAACTACGGCACGAGATCTGACTAAATTGTACAGGAAAATTTATAACAGGCTGGGTCGCAATTGAAATGCTTTGACGTTTTGGAGCAGTATGGCTTATCCCGAATTTTAAGAAGCTTCTTAATTTATCCTAACATCGCGATCTTCTACTTTGAATCATTAAATAGAGAGACAACAACGTATTCTTAATGAATACAAAAATGATGCCATTAAAATCTTTATTTGAAAATGCCTTAAGTGCAGGATGTTTCGCTTTAAATGGGACAAAAATTGTATAGTCGAACCTCCATATATCGAATTTCCACATATCGACATTTTCTATGTATCGAAACCCCAGCAAATTTCTATGTTCATTAAATAGAAAAATTGTTTCTATATATCGAAGAAATCTCTATATATCGAAATTTTTTTCGAGACATTCGTAGATTTTTTGTTTTCCATTTTTAACTGTTTGTCTCATGAAAACTGAAGGTTACGGGAGAAAATTATGTTCACTAAAGGTTGCTACGAAACTCTAAGGAATCTGGGGTTTAGGGGTGTGTAGATAGGTCGTTGTTTCGTTCTGGAGTTCTTAAATTCCCTCAAGTTTATTTAAAATCTTAGTTTTAAACAGTAGCACTGTAAAATCAGCTTCAAGTTATCCCTTTTGTCTGTTGATTATCATTCCTAGTCTTTTTAGCTTCAGTAAAAATCATTCAAGTTAGGTAGAATGATTTTTTACTTTTTTCTCGATTACATTGTCAAAACGAAAATCCCCCTTATGTTGCTGATCAAGCTGAATTGCCGAAGAATGAAGATGTATGAAAGCGCAAAAATGTAATTTATTTCTGTTAATTTTTTAATTATTAATTTTCATTTAATCCGATGCTAGTATAAATTAGAAATAGGATTTCATACACAAAAACTAGCTTTAATTTTAATGTTTTAGGAGATTTTTATGATAAAATAAAATAATTTCCATATATCGAAATTTCTATACATCGAATTTTTTTCCAGAAATTTGCTACTTCGATATATAGAGGTCCAACTGTATTTCAAATTCAGGAACTTATTTTGACATAACGATAAGTTCCGCAGTTATAATCATACAAGTTTTATGTAGCAGCAGATAAAATCTCTCGGTTATGAAATCGCCGCTGGGGGCGCCGAGAGAAAGTGGACTGTGTGTTGGAATGCACCAAAACACGGTCGTTTATCATGAAGAAATTTTCGCACTGCAAAGACACAACTTCTAGTGATAGGTGCAGTAGTGTCAGATTTATAGTCTATCCCAGGGGTACTGCATAGACACAACTTCTAGGATGGGTGCAGTAGTGTCAGATTTATAGCCTATCTTAGTGGTACTGCATAGACACAACTTCTAGTGATGGGTGTAGTGGGGTCAGATTTATAATCTATCCCCATTGGTGCGTGCAATATATCGACAACCCGCTTATCCCATCCAGAGACTGCAGTTTCGTTCCTGCTATTGACTCATTAATTTGGAATAGGGAGTAGCCGATTTGGAGGCAGATGTCTTCTCCTTGAAGCTGAGAGTGCCAACAAAAGTTTACTTGATCTACAAGTTTGTTGGCAAATCTCAGCTTCAATGAGACGACATCTGCCTCCAGCCAGGTTACTCCTTTTTTTTTCAGACTGAGAAGTCCAAAACAAAGACGAAACTGCAGTCTCTGGAAGGGATAACCGCATAACCGAGCTGTCTTTATATTTCATGTAGTTCTGCCTTAGCCCTGTGTTAAGGCGTGGTAACTCGCTGCTTAATAGCCTTGTGGTGCCCAATCTACAATTCATGGGTCATGTATGGACCGCGAAGCTAGTCCATGCTGCCCTTCCAAAAT